>NC_092087.1:45794392-46036892 GCF_045679555.1 Salvelinus alpinus
GAATGTTCTTTTTGTGTTGATCACCCATGTCTGTCTCTATCCCATAATATTATCCCTTAAATCGAATCTCTCTCTGTGCTTTGTGGGAGTTATAGGGCAAAGTCGTCATTTCCCCTCATTTGACACCTTAACTTGAACTGTAAACAGTTTTGTGCTTGCGTTGCATAAAACACAATGGAAGGCTGTACTGTCCTTTCATTGTATGCCAGTCGATAATCTATACACAACGTCTATGAATAAACTTAATGGAACTAGTAATATAAATTGTTTGTCTTTATTAATCTGTGGTTGTATAGAGGGCAATAGTAATGGCGTTTTTTTGTAGGCACTAATGGAGGCTAACTCTGCCATGACTCATTGGTCAAAGCCTATGGTGAAATGAATGTGGGTTTCATTTTTGGGGGGGGGGGGGGGGGGGGTTGGATAAACAACAAAAATAAGTTCTGTGGTAAACACAGGCTTAGGATATCTTATATACATTTTGTTCATCAGCTAATGTCCCTTTTGTTGTTGTTGAAGCATTTATGTAATCAAAACAAGCACATAAATGCTTCATAATTCATAAAAGTCATGTAACTGGCTGATATTATCTCATAGAACAAAACATAAGATCTCCTAAGCCTGTGTTAAACCACATTCATTTCCCCATAGGCTTTGACCAACGAGCCACGGCTAACTCAGCTGGCGAGCTCTACACATGTGAAACAGTTATTAGAGATGACCACTTGAGAGCTGTTAAGCAATGGATTTTTTCCTTATATATGAAGTAAAAGACTTGCTTTTCAGAACAACATAATCATCATTTCTTGCAAACAGCTCCTTCAGAAGTTTATTTGCAGAGTTAAAGCAAAAACAACTAGTCCATATAGAAAGAAATCCCCTTTGATAGGGCGGTCTCTGCCATCACATGTAAAAGGTAGCCTATTGAATGCAATGCAACTTATGATAACATACACTGAGTGTACAAAACATGAGGAACACTTTCCATGACATAGACTGACCAGGTGAATCCAGGTGAAAGCTAAGATCCCTCATTGATCTCACTTATTCAATCCACTTCAGTCAGTATAGATAAATGGGATGAGACAGGTTAAATAAGTATTTTTAAGCCTTGACACAATTGGGACATGGAGTGTGAATGTGTGCCACTCAGAGGGTGAATAGGTAAGACAAAAGATTGAAGTGCCTTTGAATGGGGTATTGTAGTAGGTGCCAGGCGCACCGATTTGAGTGTGTCAAGAACTGCAACGCTGCTGGGTTTTTCATACTCAACAGTTCCCTGTGTGTATCAACTATGGTCCACCACCCAAAGGACATCCATCCAACCTGACCCAACTGTGGGATGCATTGGAGTCTTTGACACCTTGTTGAGTCCATGCCCCAACGAATTGAGGCTGTTCAGGGGGCAAAAATGGGTGCGAATCAATATTTGGAAGGTGTTTCTAATGTTTTGTACACTTAGTGTATAATAACACGTTGTTTTGTAAGAAACAAATTGTCCATAGTTAAGAATATTGCAATTAAACCTCAACTGAGAACCAAATAGTTAAATTATCACATTTGATATTGTGTAATATAAATAATTCAACTGTTACACTTAGAGAGTGTTCAATGTTCACCGTATTGAACATGGAATAAATAATAAATAATTAAAGTTGTTCAGACAGTGTAAATATAGTGTAAATGTAATACAGTGTAAATAACATTATTCAAGTATTAATTTGTATTGTCTCTCAACTCAAACATTGTACTTGTAGTAGTAGTGGTAGTAGAATATACTAGCAGTAATATAGGTGATTGGAATGGTTGGTAGTAGAATTAGTCCCACTATTAGTGGTAGTTGTAGCAAGAAAGAACAAATAATAATTGAGACAACTGTATTTTTCAGGACATAATGCACTTAAGGTATATGCTAAACTCAATCAAATTAATCAAATGGAAACATGAACAGAAACACACTCTACTTGTAGTCCCTTCAAGTGCTGTCTCTGTGTGTTTCTTTTACCCCTTTTTCATGTTATCCAATTGGTAGTTACAGTCCAGTCCCTGAAAATCATGTACGGAAGGTCGAGAGCTGTGCGTCCTCCGAAACACAACCCTGCCAAGCCACACTGCTTCATGACAGAACACCTGCTTAAGGCAGAAGCCAGCCACACCAATGTGTCTGGTACACCTGGTAACCGTGTCAGCGTGCATTGCATCGCCTGGTCACGGCCAGCTGCGACAGAGCCTAGACTCGAACCAGGTTCTCTAGTGGCACAGCTAACACTGCGACGCAGCGCCTTAGACCACTGCGCCACACAGGAGGCCTGTCTCTGTGTGTTTTAAGGGCAGTGTGTAGGGGGCAGTACGGTTGCCTCACTGGACTGACATTGATGTGGTCTCCCACAGGGCACAGATGTCAGTACAACATCTAGTTTTGACTTACATTTAGTTAAGTTGTCAACTAATGTGAATTCAATGTGAAATGAACCAAAAATGCCACCCTGTCATTCATTGGACCAATCAGTTTTCCATGTTGATTCAACGTCATCACATTTAATATTTTGGTTGAAATTACGTGGAAACAACGTTGATTCAGCCATATTTTGCCCAGTAGGCTAATAAAATCTGTTAGTGTTTGCTCCTATGGTCATTGTCAGGCAAGACAATAGGAGTGTCAAGACAGCACAAACAGATCTGGGACTGGGGCCTCGTTTCCCAGTTGCGATGTACGATCAAGCATTATGATGATCGTATCAGATGTATCGCTATTTACAAACCAACGTTTTAATTGCGTTTCCTAAACAATCACGTAAAGAGAACGTTCGCTACGTGCGCCGCTAGACCACGTGCCGATAGTGATAGGATCCAAAGAAAAGCAGCGATGCTCTCGGAATCAGCTTTCTCCATTTAAATCATACCTTAACATTCTAATTATTCCACAATACTGACAACAAATCAGCTACTAGAGAGATATTACCACCCATGACTGTAAATAAGCTATTGAGGCAGCTTATTATGCTTACCCAATAATAATGCACTGAATCACAGATTGTACAAATGTTGTCACACACCATGAAACACATTGAGGCAAAATATAACTAAATTGATCCCGCTGGGCACACACTGATTGAATCAATGTTGTTTCCACATAATTTAAATAAAATTATGTTGAACCATCTGTGCCCAGTGGGATTGAACATTAAATGATTTCAATATGATTGAAATAGGCTATATGGGCCGTTATAGGCTATGTATCTTTTAATGCAGTCATCTCGGTTTTCATTTGAAGCACCGTGTTATCCTTCACTTGTTTGTAAAATGTGCTAATACTTTGGTAACTTTGTATCTGTAGTCAACTTCGTTCTGAAGTTATTGTCAGTCACAGTCAGACAGACAGCCTAACCAAGGGCAAAAAAGCATCCAACGATGCACTTTGGCTCCTCTAAAAGTGGTCTGGATCCCTCGTAGATGTGCAAAGTTTTACTAATGAAGGCTCTGGGAAAAACCTTCGCTACTAATGATACATCGCAAGAAGGTTCTAGCGATGATCTTAACGCTACGAAGGCTCTGGGAAATTACGCCGAGGCTAATTTTGCTGCTCTAGGTCAGTAGTCCTGGGGAAGTTTGCACTGCCATTACAGCAGTCAACTACAGTAAATGCCAGTGGCATACAAATCTAAGAATATTGTTGATTAACTGAAATCCTCAGGTATCTGACCTGGTATCCTGAACCCAGCTGTCTGCCCAGTCTTGTCCAGGCTGTTCCTGCTTCTAGTATTCCTGTGCTACAGCCATTACAGAAGTCAATAAGGTTCCAGTGGCCAGATATAAAGGTGTTTTAACAGTTTTAACTCAGCAGTCAGGGGCTTGTGTCCATACAGTAACAGTATATCACTGGGGTCCAGGTTAATATATCAGGGGCGTTTTAATTGAACTCCTCCGGTATCTGTCCGGGTATCCTGAAGTCAGCTGTCTGCTGCGCTGTCTGGTCCAGGGTGTTCCTGGGACTGGATGTGCAGGCGAAGCTGGCTCTGGTCTCCACCGTACAGCTGGTTCTCTGGAGGAACTGCAGGAAGTTCTCGTGGGCTGAGCCCTCGTGGCCGCTGGACAGGGCCAGCTCGACGGGCCGGGTGGAGTAACAGCGCCGCAGTTTACACAGCTCCTCCCTGATCTGGCGGTTCAGCAGCCCATAAAAAAATGGGTTGACGGTAAAGGAGGAGTACGCCAGCCAGGTGACGGCCTCCTCTAGGTCAGGTGGGACCTTGGGCGGGTTGTTGATAGTCAGGTGCAGGTGGAAGGCGAAGTAAGGCAACCAGCAGAGCAGGAACTGGCCCACAATGACCACCAGGGTGAAGGCAGCCTTGCCCCCACCAAAGGGCCTTTTTTGGTGGAGCCTCCTGGGGGTGTTGCGGGTGGTGATGATAGTGGTCTGGCTGCTGATGGAATCTGAGCGGTGTTTAAGATGGCTGGCAGTCAAGGACGGTAATGGTCCATGCTGTATAGCCGCCAAGCGGGCCACTTTATAGACGTTACAGTATACAGCAAAGATGACTGCAGCGGGCAGGCAGAAACAGGCCACTGTGAAGAGGACAGAGAAGGCCCGGCGGTGGCCGCTGTGGCTCCAGTGGAGAGAGCAGTGGGCGGCGCTGATGGAGCTCAGGCTGCCGTAGCTGGGCCAGCCGAACACAGTGGCCAGCCCCAGGAGGGCTGAGGCTACCCAGACCAGGACCATGACGGCTGTGGCCAGCTTCAGGGTCATCTTTACCTCGTAGCGCATGGGGTGGACAATGTAGTAGTAACGCTCCACGCTGATGGCCGTGATGGTGAAGATGGAGGCTGTAATTCAGATCAAATCAAAGGTTATAAATCGCTACACACAGTACAACAATTAAATGAAAGTGATAAAAAGAAGCAGAAGACAAAAAATTTGAGATTAATATTTGAACATAAAAAAACACTAATCTAAATCAAACAATTGATTGATTAAAGTCATCAGAAATGGCACCCCATCCACTGTATAGTGCACTACTTTTGACCAAAGTCCTGGTGAGTAGTAGTGCACTATATACAGAATAGTGTGCCATTTAGGATGCAGCCCTAAATTGTGTCTGTCCCTTGTACTTTACCTGCGATGAGGAACACGTTGAGGAAGACGTACACCTGGCACTCCAGCACTGTGAACACCACGCTGGCGAAGTACGGCGAGCTGGACACAATTCCCAATGGCATGAGCAGCACGGCACACAGCAGGTCCACCGCACACAGGTGGCACACAAAGGCAAACTTCCTGAATTGAATGATTTTAACTTTATTAATCCCCAGAGAAGAAGCAATATACACCCCAAGTCCCGCTCAGGTAAATTATCAGCATTATCATCATACTGCAGGCCCGTAACAAGTAACCATCATTGATTCTTGTTTTAACCCATGCCCTCAATCAAAGCATCGGCCCCATGGTACAGTTCTAGACAATCTTGTATCTATGCCAATTCAAGTTAGCCCTATGGTATTTTCAAATAAGGGGTTACCAACTAAGCATAGTTCGAGGCATAGGCCTAATGGTTCCGTTCCAGGCAATCCTGTATCTATTACAATTCAAGCCAACGCCATGGTATTTTCTAGTAAGGGGTAAGCTGTTGAACATGGCATGTTTGTAATAGAAATCCCGCCGCACCCTATCCACTGGACTGTTTCATGTAAATGCCAGACGTTTGATTTCTAAAATGTATTTGATTGTAACTCTGGCTTCTCAAACATTCTGGTTATAACTGAATCTTGGCTTCTCAAACATTCTGGTTATAACTGAATCTTGGCTTCTCAAACATTCTGGTTATAACTGACTCTTGGCTTCTCAAACATTCTGGTTATAACTGAATCTTGGCTTCTCAAACATTCTGGTTATAACTGAATCTTGGCTTCTCAAACATTCTGGTTATAACTGACTCTTGGCTTCTCAAACATTCTGGTTATAACTGAATCTTGGCTTCTCAAACATTCTGGTTATAACTGAATCTTGGCTTCTCAAACATTCTGGTTATAACTGAATCTTGGCTAAAGAAGTCCATGCCGGACTCTGATGTGTATCTGACAGGTTATAACATTTTTTAAACCAACTCACACCATCTTTAAATACCTAGAAAAATGGACTCAGTTAGATATTATTCTAACAAATGCCCCTCATTAATTGACAGCAAATGGGATATTTGCCAATGAGTAAACAATTTAAATCTCGCTCAAGCATTATTACAAAGATACATTTTAGGAATTTTAATGAGCTACATTTTTTTGTCTGAGCTGGGGTTGAGTGACTGGGGGGTTGTGTTAACTATTACTGATTTGGATCAGGTCCTTAATTTGTGTATTACCCTGTTTAACAATGTTGCAGATAAATGTGTGCCGTACATAAAACTAAGGGTAAAAGGCCGATGTAATCTTTGGTTTACTCATGAATTGTCTGAGGAATTACAGGAAAGAAATTTAACTTGGGCTAAGACTAGACGGACTGATTCTACATCTGATTGGCATCCTTCAGACATTTCAGAAATAAGTTTCTATCCCTGGTAAAAAAGAAAAGAAAAGCTAAATCAACAAATTTCTTGAATTGTGTTTGAGAGAGTGGTGGTAAACCAGGTAATTTGTGAAAAGTGGTCAAATCTTTGAAACAAAACACCCCCTCCTCGTTGCCCCAGCAGGTTTTGACAGCCTCTGGTCCCATTCTAAACAAAATTACAATTTGTGATGCTCTTAATAATAACCATTGTGCTTCAGCTGGCCACGCGTTTGAAAGGATAATCTCATCCCATAGAGGGAGTCCTTTAGTCACCTCAGACTCACATACTTTATTTTCATTTCTACCCTTTGATGTCTATGATGTACTAAGTGCTTTGCTAAAGATTGATGTTGAAAAAAAACATTAGGTCTGATTCACTTAATCCCTTCTTACTGCAGCTCTTCTGCCCCACATATTGAAGAATCACTGACCTATATTTTTTACTTGACAATTGATTTTGGTGTTATCCCTAAGATCTGGAAAGCGGCACGTCCTCCCCCTACATAAAGGAGGAGATCCTTCTAACCACTGTACAATTTCCAAAATATCTTGCCTTTCCAAAGTTTTAGAATCCCTGAATAACTTTTAGCTAATAACTTTTTAAACTTCTCACTCTATTCTTAACGTGCACCAATCCGGTGTTAGACCTGGACAGAGCACAATTACAGCTGCTACACTTGTTTTAGATGATGTGGTAAATTGCTTGTATCAAAACATTTATTGTGCTGTCTCATTTTTATAGACCTTTCCTAGGCCTTAGATACCACTGACCATCACATTCTTATTCAAAGGTTGACTGAAATAGGCCTGAATCAGGCTTCTTGCAAGTCGTTTGGAAACAATCTGACAGACAGGACTCTGATCTCTGGTGGTGTTAAGTCTAGTTTTCTGAATATTACAAAAGGTGTACCGCAGGGGTCGGTACTAGGATCGGTTCTCTTTACTAGTTACAGTTGAAGTCGGACGTTTACGTACACTTAGTTTGTAATTAAAACTCGTTTTTCAACCACTCCACAAATTTCTTGTTGACAAACTATAGTTTTGGCAAGTCGGTTAGGACATCTACTTTGTGCATGACACAAGTAATTTTGGAAAATTCCAGAAAATTATGTCATGGCTTTAGAAGCTTCTGATAGGCTTATTGACATCATTTGAGTGAGTTGGAGGTGTACCTGTGGATTTATTTCAAGGCCTACCTTCAAACTCAGTGCCTCTTTGCTTGACATCATGGGAAAATTAAAATAAATCAGCCAAGACCTCAGAAAACAAATGTAGACCTCCACAAGTCTGGTTCATCCTTGGGAGCAATTTCCAAACGCCCGAAGGTACTACATTCATCTGTACAAACAATAGTACACAAGTATAAACACCATGGGACCACGCAGCCATCACACCGCTCAGGAAGGAGACGCGTTCTGTCTCCTAGAGATGAACATACTTTGGTGCGAAAAGTGCAAATCAATCCCAGAACAACAGCAAAGGACCTTGTGAAGATGCTAGAGGAAACAGGTACAAAAGTATCTGTATCCACAGTAAAACGAGTCCTATATCGGCATAACCTGAAAGGCCGCTCAGCAAGGAAGAAGCCACTGCTCCAAAACTGTCATAAAAAAGACAGACTACGGTTTGCAACTGCACATGGGGACAAAGATCATACTTTTTGGAGAAATGTCCTCTGGTCTAATGAAACAAAAATACAACTGTTTGTCCATAATGACCAACGTTATGTTTGGAGGAAAAAGGGGGAGGCTTGCCTCAATTACATAGACAATTTGTGGCAGAACTGAAAACATGTGTGTGAGCAAGGAGGCCTACAAACCTGACTGATTTACACCAGCTCTGTCAGGAGGAATGGGCGAAAATTAACCCAACTTATTGTGGGAAGCTTGTGGAAGGCTATCTATTCTGACATTTCACATTCTTAATATAAAATGGTGATCCTAACTGACCTAAGACAGGGAAGTTTTACTGGGATTAAATGTCAGGAATTGTGAAAAACTGAGTTTAAATGTATTTGGCTAAGGTGTATATAACCTTTGAACTTCAACTGTAAATAATGTTGGTCTGTCTGTTAAAACGTGTTATGTATGTCATTGCCCCAAATGTTGAACAGGCTATTTTAGACCTGCCATTTGTTTTATAACTCGTGACAGTTTTAATACTCACCACTGTATCCTGCATCAAAAGTTTGGCTGGTCCTCATTAAAGTCCTGTCGATCAATTCGTTGCTCCCTTTTTGTTTACAAACTCCTTCTACACAAGCTTCCAACTTACCTAACTTCATTGCTAGCGTATAACAGAATGAGATACCAAACCCATTCACAGTGTTGGTTAACTCTTCAGATTCCTCGGGTATCCACGGAATTAGGTAAATCCTTTTTTAATTTCATGCCCTACATTTTGGGGATCACTTACAAAATGCATTACATTTGGATTCCCTGGTGCCACTAGAGCGTTTTAAAACCCTGATGTTAAAATTGTTCACCAAGGTCGGCAATTGTTTTGATTGATTTAGCAACTTGTTTATTATGGCTGTGATGTTTGTGATGTTCAAATGTAAGATACTGTCACGTTCTGACCATAGTTCTTTTGTATTTTCTTTGTTTTAGTGTTGGTCAGGACGTGAGCTGAGTGGGCATTCTATGTTGTGTGTCTAGTTTCCTGTTTCTGTGTTTGGCCTGATATGGTTCTCAATCAGAGGCAGGTGTTAGTCGTTATTTAGGTAGCCTGTTTTCTGTTGATTTGTGGGTGGTTGTCTTCAGTCTTTGTGTGTCTGCACCAGATAGAACTGTTTCGGTTTTCACGTTTGTTGTTTTGTATTTGGAAGTGTTCAGTTTATTGTCTTTTATTAAACATTATGGACACTTACCACGCTGCGCTTTGGTCCTCTCCTTCTTCCACAGAAGAAAACCGTTACAGATACTTCTTGATGTATCTTGTTATATACAGTGGCAAGAAAAAGCATGTGAACCCTTTGGAATTACCTGCATTTCTGCATTAATTTGACATAAAATTTGATTGGATCTTCATCTAAGTCACAACAATAGACAAACACAGTGTGTTTAAACTAATAACACACAAATTATTGTATTTTTCTTGTCTATATTGAATACATCATTTAAACATTCACAGTGTAATTTGGAAAAAGTAGTTTGAAAAAAAACACAAGGCTAATGACTTCTCCAAAAGCTAATTGGAGTCAGGAGTCAGCTACCCTGGAGTCCAATCAATGAGACGAGATTGAAGATTTTGGCTAAAGCAGCACTGCCCCATAAAAAACATTAACAAAATGTTTGTTTGCTATTCACAAGAAGCATTGCCTGATGTGAACCATGCCTTGAACAAAAGAGATCTCAGAAGACCTACGATTAAGAATTGTTTCCTTGCATAAAACTGGAAAGGGTTACAAAAGTATCTCTAAAAGTCAGTGCAATGTAAGACAAATTGTCTATAGATGGAGAAATCTCAGCACTGTTGCCACTCTCCATAGGAGTGGCCGTCCTACAAAGATGACTGCAAGAGCGCAGAATGCTCAATGAGGTTACGAAGAATCCTGGAGTGTCAGCTAAAGACTTACAGAAAGATTTGGAAGATGCTAACTTCTCTATTGATGAGTCTACAATATGTAAAACACTAAGCAAGAATTGTGTTCATGGGAGAACACCATGGAAGAAGCCTCTGCTGTCCAAAAAAAACCATTGCATTGTCTGAAGTTCGCAAAAGAGCACCTGGATGTTCCACAGCACTAATGGCAAAATATTCTGTGGACAGATGAAACTACAGTTGTGTTGTTTGAAAGGAACACACAACATTATGTGTGGAGAAAAAAAGGCACAGCACACCAACATCCAAACCTCATCCCAACTGTAAAGTATGGTGGAGGGAGCATCATTGTTTGGGGCTGCTTTGCTGCCTCAGGGCCTGGACAGCTTGCTATCATCGACGGAAAAATGAATTTATTTAAGTTTATCAAGACATTTTGCAGAAGAATGTAAGGCGATCTGTCCGCCAACTGAAGCTCAACAGAAGTTAGGTGATGCAACAGGACAACAACCCAAAAAACAGAAGTAAATCAACAGAACGGCTTCAACAGAAGAAAATATGCCTTCTGGAGTGGCCCAGTCAGTCCTGACCTCAACCCGATTGAGATGCTGTGGCCTGACCTCAAGAGAGCGGTTCACACCAGATATCCCAAGAATATTGTCGAACAGAAACAGTTTTGTAAAAAGGAATTGTCCAAAATTCCTCCTAACCGTTGTGCAGGTCTGTTCCGCAACTATAGAAAATGTTTGGTTGAAGTTATTGCTGCCAAAGGAGGGTCAACCTGTTATTAAATCCAAGGGTTCACATACTTTTTCCAACCTGCACTGTGAATGTTTACCTGGTGTGTTCAATAAAGACATGAAAAATTACAATTGTCTGTGTGTTATTAATTTAAGCAGACTGTGTTTGTCTATTGTTGTGACTTAGATGAAGATCAGATAACATTTTATGACTAATTTATGCAGAAATCCAGGAAATTCTAAAGGGTTCACATACTTTTTCTTCCCACTGTATATATACAGTACCAGTCAAAAGTTTGGACACACCTACTCATTCAAGGGTTTTTCTTTATTTTTACTTTTACTTTTTTCTAGTGAAGACATCAGAACTATGAAGTAACACATATGGAATCATGTAGTAACCAAAAAAGTGTTAAACAAATCAAAATATATTTAATATTTGAGATTTTTCAAAGTAGCCACACTTTACCTTGATGACAGCTTTGCACACTCTTAGCATTCTCTCAACCAGCTTCACCTGGAATGCTTTTCCAACAATCTTTAAGGACTTCCCACAAATGCTGAGCATTTGTTGAATGCTTTCCTTCGCTCTGCGGTTCAACTCATCTCAAACCATCTCAATTTGGTTGAGGTCAGGAGATTGTGGAGGCCAGGTCATCAGATGCAGCACTCCATCACTCTCCTTCTTGGTCAAAAAGTCCTTACACAGCCTGAGGTTGTGTTGGGTCATTGTCCTAAATGAGAGTCCCACTAAGCGCAAAACAGATGGGATGGCGTTTCGCTGCAGTATGCTGTGGTAGCCATGCAGGTTAAGTGTGCCTTGAATTCTAAATAAATCACTGACAGTGTCACCAGCAAATCACCCTCACACCATCACACCTCCTCCTCCAAGCTTCATGGTGGGAAGCACACATGCCGAGATCATCCATTCACCTACTCTGCGTCTCACAAAGACACAGCGGTTGGGTCCAAAAATCTCACATTTGGAATCAGACCAAAGGACAGATTTCCACCGGTCTAATGTCCATTACTCGTGTTTCTTCGCCAAAGCAAGTCTCTTCTTCCTATTGGTGCCCTTTAGTAGTGGTTTCTTTGCAGCAATTCAACCATGAAGGCCTGATTCATGTAGTCTTCTCTGAACAGTTGATGTTGAGATGTGTCTATTACTTGAACTCCGTGAAGCATTTATTTGGGCTGCAATTTCTGAGGCTGGTAACTCTAATGAATTTATCCTCTGAGCAGAGGTAACACTGGGTCTTTCATTCCTGTGGCAGTCCTCATGAGAGTCAGTTTCATCATAGCGCTTGATGATTTTTACGACTGCACTCAAAGACACTCAAAGTTCTTGAAATTTTACGCATTGACTGACCTTCAAGTCTTAAAGTAATGATGGACTGTCATTTCTCTTTGCTTATTTGAGCTGTTCATGCCATAATATGGACTTGATATTTTACCAAATAGGGCTATATTCTGTATACCAACCCTAACTTTTCACATTAATAACCTCTACAGGATCATTGTCCCCCTGCGGGACGGTTGAGTTACGTGCGCTAATGTGATTAGGACATAGACATATCTGATATGGGAAGAAAGCTTAAATTCTTGTTAATCTAACTGCACTGTCCAATTTACAGTAGCTATTACAGTGAAATAATACCATGCTATTGTATAAGGAGAGTGCACAGTTATGTACTTGAAAATGTATCAATAAACCAATTGGGCACATTTGGGCCGAAGTGATACAGCATTTTGAACTGTACATGGTCTAAAACTTTGCACATACACTGCTTCCATCTGATGGCCAAAATCTAAATTGCGCCTAAAGTGCAATAATACATTGTGGCCTTTCTCTTGTGTTTCAAAGATGATGGGCAGATTAGATCTTTTACCAGATCTAATGTGTTATGTTCTCCTACATTAATTTCACATTTCCACAAACTTCAAAATGTTTCCTTTCAAATGGTATTAAGAATATGCATTTCTTTGATTCAGGTCCTGAGCTACAGGGAGTTATATTTGGGTATGCCATTTTAAGGTAAAATTGAAAAAAACATCCGATCCTTGAGAGGTTTTTAATAGCCTGTTTAAATGTCAAACGTCAATTAGTGACAGACTCATTACTTCCAAAGCAAAGTACATTTTTTGGCTCCTCGTCCTCAGCTAAAGAAGGTTGTAGCGCAGCCTCTGAATGTCATAGAGACAAACCAAATATATCCCATTTGCATCAGAGTTGTGACTTTCCCCTGCGTCTTACAGCTTGTTTTTAGCGTAAAGCATTGCGGACTTAAGTGTTGTTATAGATCGCTTAATACAATCAGGTCCATTAAATTTGTTTTCAAAATCTTAAGTTAACAAGGGGTAGGCCAATGCTTTCTTTAACAAAAGCCATAGTACCCTCACATACCTCCTCAACTCAAGCCCTGGTTTTGACTTAACACACCAAGCTCTTCACTGACACTGATATATTTAAGGAGTGCATGATGACTGAAGGAATTGGCTGACCAAATCTATGGATAGTAGACTATAATGTTGTCTGTCAAACAGGAAGGTCTACCTCTTATTTATTGAATAGGAAGAAATCGGCTCCAACACAAAGCCCTCCTGTTGTTAGTAGCCTACATTAACATTCAAATGAAGAATGTTTAAATGAATTAGGTGTTCGCAAATTAGCCTACTTTCAGCACCCATGTGCTGTCCATCGCCACGGCTGCCACTTCATAGTAATGTATGCAGATTACTCGAATATGGGTTATTGTGAGGTCAATAATAACTCTGATAAATTGCTTCATTATGGGCAATGAAACATTGTTTTTATTAAAATCAATTATAGCAATAGCAACCTTACCTCCGGTCCTCCTTCTCATTTATACAGCTTAACAAGATATCAGTAGGCCTAGTCTGTGCGCACAGATATTGCATTTTTGGACAAATTGACTTGCGTCCTAAAGTGCCACCGTACAGAGCACAGTCATTGGTTAGGCAGCACAAAAGGGTTTACACCAGCAAGAGCAGGGCAGGCTGGGGCTCATGATTGGGAACGCCTGTCCATTGCTGTGTGTGATGTACTGTAGTCTAGTTTTATATACACCATCCCAGCAGGGCAAAATCTTGGAAATATAACTTTGCCATGTGCTTCTCCAAGCATACTCTTCATATAGCCTTGGCCTAAGCCTATTTTATAGGCCAGCCTTTCTCAAACTTTTTGTGCCAGGGACACCATAGAGGTGTCAAGGTGTTTTCAACAGCTAGTCTGTTGCGATATTTAGATTTTGTTGCAGCAAGAGAGGAGACACTGGTCTCACATAAGTAGGTAGAATGAAGGGGGATTTATGTCTTCACTGCCATCTTGTAGAGTTGCGGGTATTCTCCGCTGCTGAACAGCCAGAATGTGGACAGACACATCTCATTAAAATGAGCGTGCAGGCCTTGGTCACAGGACAGATCCAATAGTTTATCATTAAGAACCGGTGATAAGCTGTGACATGCTGACTAGACCGAGCAAGCGCATGCGCCATAACTTGATATTGCTAGCTAGTTTGTCCTGCGATATAATGTATTTCATTTTGTTTAACTAGGCAAGTCAGTTAAGAACAAATTCTTATTTACAATGATGGCCTACCCTGGCCAAACCATAACCCGGATGACGCTGGGCCAATTGTGCACCACCCTATGGGACTCCCAATCACGTCCGGTTGCGACACAGCCTGGAATCGAACCAGGGTCTGTAGTGATGCCTCTAGCACTGAGATGCAGTGCCTTAGAGCGCTTGTTCAATTGGGAGCCCCATATAAACATTGGGTTGTTATTTTACCTGAAATGCACAAGGTCCTTTTTCTGGACCTTTGTAGAATTTAGACCCAAAATCATGTGTTCTCTACTCCGCCAATTAATCTACAGATATCAGTATTTTTCCTTCTTCTTCTTCCTCTTCTTCCGTGGACTTTATATGGCGGTTGGCAACCAACTTTAAGGTGCATTACCACCACCAACTAGACTGGAGTGTGGACCTCAGTTCATCCTTCAATCCCCCATGTGGGTATATGGTCCTAAAAACCAATGATGAGATGGGAAAGGTGGGACTTGCAGCTTGTCAAGCATCTACATTTGTTTTGCAATGCTCGTGCATGCAACGCGGGCGGTGTGGTCAGCATGTCTCTTCAGTACTGGTGAACAGATTATGCATCCACTGCTTTCCCGGGTGTGGATCAGATTGTGAGTGGAAGTAGTCCTCGAATTTGAGCCGAGTTTTGCTTAGATGTGTCCCCATCAATTTACACATGTGATCCGTATCCACATCACCCACGTCAGCCAGAGTTGAGAATAGGGGGAACATATAAAAAATGCCTCTATACACTCGGTCTCTCCAGGCGCCCAGGTTTTTCTTGAAATCGCATTTTGAAATCATTTTTTTAATTTGCTTGGGAAATGTCACTTGCGTGTTCCTGCATGGATAGGTTGAGCAGCTGTCTCGTCGGTAGGCCTACAGATCCTGATACAATGGTCCCATTGTAATCCATGTCCCTTTATGTACTCATTCAGAAAATTGAATATTTCACCTGCAGGGTTATTTTGAGGCAACTCTTTGCAACAATGAAATTATTCATACATGTAGCGAATATATACAAGAAGCGTTCATTTCAAATGTCAGTCGTCTCATCTAATTGGATTGCAAAGTGTGGGCTCTGTCTAAAACCTGCATGTGATTCAATATCATCTGCCATATCCTGGATTCTACGTGTGACAGTGTCATTGGAAAGTGGGATTACACTGATCTTTGTAGCAGCAGTTGGGTCTAAAACCTTTTGGCAAGGATCCACGACTGAGGGCATGACCATCTTTTCAAAGGAGCCTGGAAAATGTTATGAGAGAGGAAGTATGACGCCTTCAGTAAACTCTCATTGTCTGTGAAATTATTGTGCAGCATTTTTGTTTGGTTGGACTTCTCTTTTTTGTAAAAAAAAAAAAATAAATCTGGTTAATGCTTGAGATGTGGATACTTTGTTTCTAAATGGCTGCAGAGTTTCTATAACTTCATAGCATTGTTACTGAGGCAAGTCTGATATATCACACAGACTGGTTTTGGCAGGCAGGTCTCATTTGAAAAAAATCCAGAGAGAAAGAGAGCATGCAGGCTGCACAGCAGGGTTAGCTTGTGTGTGTGTGTTTTTGGTGTAGCTATACTTAGTCATGTCAACACAATTTCCTTACTGTGTCATGCATAGTTCAGCGCATTGGGCAAGTATTTATTTGAGTCAAATATGCTGCAGACCACAACAACACAAAAAAAAACATAATATTCAAGACAAATATGCTGCAGACCTGCAGGCATTCCTCCACAGAACTGCGCTGAGGTTTGAGAAAGGCTGGTATAGGCTATAGATAAGGCAGAGAATCAGGGATGAGGGGCATCATTGGGCACACATGAAATACTATAATAAGCAACTAACTCTCAAACCCTGAGCAATATGACATGTAATCTATTACAAATGACATGACCCTCCCTTGGACAGAAAAAATAATAAATATTAAACCCTCCCCCTGACTGAAATTGAAAAAGCATGACCCTCCCCCATTTTCCTCAGGGTAACTATTGTGTACATTGTACCTCTCCCTTAGCCTATTTAATTAGGCTGAGGAGATGCACTTACTATACTATAGTCATATTTTTTTACCTCTTGAGATGGTAAAACGTGTGCTTTTTATAACAGAATGTTAAAATGAGGTGAAATCAAAAGTTGTTTATTTACTCACCATCACAATTTAAATTATAGCACTGCCGATGTTTTGGCTCGGTGGCCCCAAAAATGATCTACAGTCATTTAAGAAGTCGAATTAGGAACCACTTTGGCCACGCATGTCATAGCCATGCATTTCTGGAATATTGTCAGGCATTACAAGCATTTCAGCAAAGATACAAATGCATGTACATGTATTTGAAATACATTTTACGTGATGTTAAATATATTGAAATGTATTTTTTTCTGTATGTGTTCATTAGAACAAATTGAACTTTAGCACTGATGTCTGGTGAAACAAGTACAATAGATATAGATATATATTCCAGAAGATACAACTCAATTATTTAATAGTATACGCAATAGAAACAAGGAGATTGTGCATACATTATCAGTGCATTAGAAAGTCATAGGGGACCCAAGTTCATTTTATGATGTACAGTGTATCTGTTTTCAGGTATTTATAATCTGGTGTATTTTTTACCAGCCTGCCGGCCAAAACAAGATGGCCGCAATGGAAGTAAGTTGCTAAACTGTTTTGTGTTATTCTTGTTGATTACACATTGCATTCACTTGTGTGTTATCCTTGATGATTATCAATTGTGGTTGAATTATGTTTTTAAATGGTCAAATAAATCAAATCAAAAAGTACCAAAGTACCTGAGGTGCGGGGCTTTGACCACGACCACCAGCACGGCTGTGTTAGCCAGCAGCGCCACCACGTTCAGGGTCACCATGAAGAATATCCCTGACAGGTCCTTGAAGCGTGTCTGGGAGTTGGGCAATGTGCCCAGCTGTTTGCTAGGGGCTGAAGGGAGGGGCGCCCCCAGCCCCCACCACCACAGGCTCTCATTGGCTGTCGCATCATTGAGGTCAGGGGTCAGAGGTGAACCAGAGTGTTCCATAGTTCACAATGAGAGTTCCAGAACAGACATAACGAGTGTTCCATTAGGCCTAGAATCCCCCATCTTTCACTGGTGTGGTGAGCCAGAGGATTCCTTCTGCTTAAGAATCAAACGGTTAAACTATGTTTACCTGTTGGAAGAAAAAGGAAGACTTCATCAATGGACTGGGTGTGTTTTTGGGGATACTTTTGTATTGACAGTAAATCATCATAAGCCAAGTTCTGTAGGCCATTTCACCTTGAAATACACATTGGCAAAAACAACACAAACACTGACATCATAATTCACCATTGCAAGAGAATGATGAGATTATCTCTGCATGCTAAACCCTGTTCCGTTTTCATTATTGCAATGTCCCACTTAATACTGTCAAGGGATAATAACAACTATTTAACATCAAATCCACAACGGAAGTGACATTTTTCTATTGTTTAGGAATATAACTTGCTTTCATTTTGTAGACACTTCACTGTAGGCCTATCCCTTGTGTTCACAAATATCCATAGATTTAACCCCTCTGTGTTGATACTGCACATTAGTTTCAACACAGTTGATTGACACAGGTGTCTACTACTATCTACCCTAAATCTATAGAAAAGGACATCTGTAACATTTCCCTTTGGATTGTGGGACTATTTATAAAAGAAAGGATGCTCTCTCTCGCCCCCCCCCCCCACCCCCCTCTCTCTCTCTCTCTCTGTAAGAGGATAGGAGGATAGGGACCTGATCAATAGGAATAATTCATGGTGGAGAGGACACTCTCTCCCTCTCTCTTTTCTCCTCCATCCTTCTATCGTTCCCTAACCTTTTGAAATGGAAGATAATGAGCTTGCTTGTTTTAGCCATGCAGCTGCGGGGGACTGGCACTGTTGATTAGTATGTGCCCAGTGTCACCCTGACTGCGTAGGGCCATCAAAGACACACACAACCTCTTACCAGAACAGACTTGATCTCCATCTCTATCAAATACAATATAGTTCAATGAACACTGTGTTCAGCTTTCGGTAACAACAATGCACGACATAGGCCTCATCACATTAACATTTCACTTGCCCCTGTTAATCAGAACTGTATGTGCATATTGAGTGCCTTCTTATGTACTGTAGCTGTGCATCTAAACCTTTTAAAGGTGTGTCATATGTCAGAGGGACAGTGATATCAAGTGTGTGGGTGACTTTAAAGCAACTTTATCCCCACACACATGGCTCACATATTATGCTCTGCTCCCCTTCATGTGTGTGCCATGAAGATAAGAGGGACACAACCACAAAAAACCCAACCTTCAATGTATTGCTGTTCCTGTTTGTTTCACACACACACACACACACACACACACACACACACACACACACACACACACACACACACACACACACACACACACACACACACACACACACACACACACACACACACACACACACACGCGCACACACACACACCCACACACCCACGCACGCACGCACGCACGCACGCACGCACACACACACACACACACACACACACACACACACACACACACACACACACACACACACACACACACACACACACACACACACACACACACACACACACACACCTGAATCACGGCTGTGCAAGGAGCATCATCAGTTTCCCAGAACCTATGACTATGCATGCTGTTCTGTTGTGTCCTATTTCCATGTGCTTGCTGGTAGACTAGTCCTGCTCTACTGACGCTCTCTCCCTCTGTAATCGGCTCTGGTGGCCGTCCGGCGGATTGGCAAGCCATGTTAGTAATGAGATTTATCCACAGTACAAAAAGGACGAGTCAGTGCATGTACGTTCTTGTGTGCGTTATGTAAGGATGTCCCCGTTTTCATCCTGTCCTAGTATCAAGCCTACATACAGCATTTGGCATCTCCTTTAAAGGCATAGGTTGGGCTTCTGAACTGGCCATTTTAAGCCATGCAATAGCATTTGGTTCAATATCACTTCTTTCTCAGCAAGATTACTTTTATAAAAGTCTATTATAAGTATTTTGTCCGGCAAAATGTATGGTTTTCTTAAATGTCTAGCCCAGGACAATTGAAAAAGGACTGTCAGTTTCAGGAGACCAAGAGGGTATTATGTACTTGAATGAGTGATCTAGTACAATTTGATTGAAATGAAAACATATGCCACAAATAAATTACACCTCTTTATGTGAGACATCCTCTTGATGATCAGCATACAACAACCTCTTAAAGGTTAACAACTGTTAGATTCTGGGTTAAACTTGGAACATTGTTATACTCAGAAGTATAGTATATGAGGAGTGATAGAGACTGGTTTTTACATCAGAAGTTAATGGTTATCTGTAGGAGCCAGATGGCTTTGGTATGTGTTGGGTGGACGGGAGGAAGACAGGATTGCTATAGGGGATACAGGTGGAGATCTTTGGATTAGGCATCAAGGGGGTTGAGGTCAAGTCAGATCCCCTTAAGGGAGAAACAATGGTTTATTACCCTATCACTTCGTCTTCCTGTCAAACCATAAAATATGTAAGGATTGGAGAGAAGGAGGAGTGCCTAAATTGGAGTATATATATTTGTGGTGGTGGAAACATGTTTTGTCTATTGCAGCTGTATTGACCCTCTGGTTAAACTTGGTTAAGCTTTCATAATGTCCGTTGAGTTTTTTACTCTGGGAATTAGAACCTAACACTGATCTCCAGCTAAATAATAGGCTACCCAAGCTTATTTCAACATGTACGCTATCTTATCTTATTTCAACATGTACGCTATCTTATCTTATTTCAACATGTACGCTATCTTATCTTATTTCAACATGTACGATATCTTATCTTATTTCAACATGTACGCTATCTTATCTTATTTCAACATGTACGCTATCTTATCTTATTTCAACATGTACGCTATCTTATCGTATTTCAACATGTATATCTAAAATCTAATTACACAATAAGTGTTATCAACATAGGCACCACTATAAAGTGACAACAGTATTTATTTCAGGCACGAAATCTAGTTGGTTAACCTGGACTTGCTTACACACACAGGAAAGATATTTTTTTTTAAATGATTCAAATCAATGTTTTTATTATTAAACTCACCTGACATGAATTGTGAGCGGATGTTTATCATAAAAACATAAAATCCCGCCGTCCAACTTCCACTCCTCTTGAGTTATGTAGGGTTAACTACGTGGATGGTCCAGGGGGTTTTCTGTTCCCAGGTGGACTGGAATTCCATTATGTATCTTATGTATCCAGGCCTGCCATAAGGCTCTGAAGTCTGGGTCGGGGCCAACAGATGCTAAGACAACAGGTGTACCCTCCCTAACCCACCAGACCTCTTTCAGTACCCATCAACCTCGAGATCTGACACCAGGGACGGCTCACTAAAGTTGGGCACTCTGCTCCTTCTGCCCCCCCTTTTCCAGGTCCTTGATTGATAAGTATCCCTGATGGACGGATGTCCTGCGGGAAGGACTCCTGGGTAGGACTGGTGAAGGTGTCAGAGGAGAGGAGCGATAGACTGATAGGTGATGTGCAGACTAGGGGACTCAGAAACAGCACAGCTGGCTGGCTAGATGGGGGAAGGGCAAGGCACCGGTCAACGTTAGAATCACATCATCAACAGAGGATCATTGGTGAGGATGCTTTTGTGAAACTACGCCCACCCTCATTGTCCCGCCCACACTCTCTTTCTCTCATCTCTCAGTCAGTATATGGCTGTGACTGTCACACATTGAATGCTATGCATCAGCCTAAACACACACTTCTCTGTCCTCCTCCTGTCCATCCAGGACTTCCCTGGGTCCTAAGAGTACACACACACGCACACACACACACACACACAGTTAAGGGTTCAACATGCTTTATTTTATTTGGATAAACAGTTGCAAGAAGTCATTTAATAGCATCAGTGAAAACCAAACTGAAAATTGTGAGATGAGTGGGAATTGGAAAGACATTTATTTAACAGGCACAATCCTTATAGTACAATGTGTTTTTAAGGCTACTATGTGAGTGAATATATCACAAATAAAATCTATAATATATATAATCTACAGTACTCTTAAATCATTCCTAGGACCATGCCTCAGGACTACCTGTCCTGACGGCTCCTTGCTGTCCCCAGTCCACCTGGCCGTGTTGCTGCTCAGTTTCAACTGTTCTGCCTGCGGCTATGGAACCCTGACCTGTTCACTGGATGTGCTACCTGTTCCAGACCTGCTGTTTTCAACTCTCTAGAGACAGCAGGAGCGGTAGAGATACTCTGAATGATCGGCTATGAAAAGCCAAATGACATTTACTCCTGAGGTGCTGACCTGTTGCACCCTCGACAACCACTGTGATTATTATTATTTGACCCTGCTGGTCATCTATGAACATTTGAACATCTTGGCCATGTTCTGTTATAATCTCCACCCGGCACAGCCAGAAGAGAACTGGCCACACCTCATAGCCTGGTTCCTCTCTAGGTTTCTTCCTAGATTATGGCCTTTATAGGGAGTTTTTCCTAGCAACAATGCTTCTACACCTGCATTGCTTGCTGTTTGGGGTTTGAGGCTGGGTTTCTGTACAGCACTTTGTGACATCAGCTGATGTAAGAAGGGCTTTATAAATACATTTGATTGATTGAATGATTGATTCAAATTTGCTCCTTAATGATTTGTTATTTAAAAAAATATATATATATTATTTCGTCCCCAGGACTGAGTGGTGCCTTGGAGAAGTTCAATCCCACAGTCATAGGGTCGGTGCGGTGGAAGCGAAGTGGCCTGGGCCTTACTGAACACTTCCCGGAGGTCCTGGCAACTTCCGAGCCCCCAGGAAGACAAGGTGGAACCTTGGGCTGGCGAGTGAAATCGAATCTCCTGTCCTTCCTTCGTTCCCGTAGTCGCCCATCGATCCGAATGGTCAAGGTGAATGAGAACTAAACACTAAATGAGAAACGCCCGACAGGTGCCCGACTCTCCATCGAATCGTTCCGGGGGAGGTAAGCGGGTGGCCGGGGAGGCGGCGCTGCTAACAGCCAGGTTACTGAGGGGCTGGGAGGTTACCGTCGTGGTAGGCTGCCTAACAGACAACCCGCGGAATTGCTCCAGCAATGTGTTCAACGCTCGGTCATGGCGTTCTGCTAAGGTCTGGAACCCTTCCATCAGACCACGATGCATCTCCTCGTGCTCTCCAATGGTGGCTCCTTGGGAGGAGATGGCATTGTGGAGCTGATCCAAGTCTGCTGGGTCAGTCATGGCCAGTTCGTACTGTCAAGGCTCAGGAGAAGTCCCAGATGCAGACAGTGTCGAAGTAACACAAGTTTATTACTAGAACAGGGGGCAGGCAAAATGACAGTTCAAGGGCAGGCAGAGGTCGGTAATCCAGATCAGAGTCCAAAAGGTACAGAACGGAAGGCAGTCCCAGGGCCAGGGCAGGCAGAGGTCAATAGTCCAGTGTGATATGACAAGGTACAGAACGACAGGCAGGCTCAGGGTCAGGGCAGGCAGAAATGGTCAAAACCGGGAAAACTAGAAAACAGGAACTTGAAACAGACAGGCGCAAGGAGAAAAACGCTGGTAGGCTTGACAAACTAAATGAACTGGCAACAGACAAACAGAGAACACAGGTATATATACACTGAAGATAATTGGGAAGATGGGCGACACCTGGAGGGGGGTGGAGACAAGCACAAAGAGAGGTGAAACAGATCAGAGTGTGGCATACACCTGTTGTATTCGGTGCATGTTACAAATAAAATTTGATTTGATTTGATAGTCAAAATCCTTCTGATCAAAAGTGACATCCTAAACTGCTACATACTGACATCAGTTGGAGGAACAAAACACTGCATTTACAGTACTTGCAATGTCAACAATTGTGTGATTCTAACCTGGTATATGGTTATGTTTTAACGGATCCCAAGTCAACAGTTTGTCTTCATTATTCAACTTTGTTCTGACGGCAGCTCAGATCACACTGTAATCCTCACCAAATGTTATCCTCACTTGCTGTGGAAAATAATTTAAACATGTATTATCAATATATTTTATAATTTGAAATGAAAAAAGGCTTTAATATGCGGTCTCCGAAAGAGGTGCCGGTTTAGTATAGGTACAACTGCCCCAGAGTCCCAGTAAGAGGACTGATAATGACCAGCAGGAGACAGGGATCAAATCCACACTTAATTTCACACCCAAGACAGGCACACAACACACACATTTACAGAGGAGGGAACTAATGGTAATGGATTATATGAAAGAAGATAATTAAGAGCATTTTACACAGTGGTAATAAGGTGAAAGCAATGTGCTATGATAACAGTAGTGTACATATATTAGGGTTGGGCGGTATCCAGATTTGAAACCTTCATATTGTGCCTGTGCCATTCCGGGATATTCAGTATTACACATAGTGTACACAAGGGCCACCAATTTTTTTTCAAACAAAAGAAAAGCCCAAAAAACATAACTTACCAGAATGCTAACAAAATGCTAACAAGTACTAAATAATTTCTCGTACCGAATGCTAGGTAAATGCTCATAAAGTTATGCAAGTATCTCAAAACGCAGTTTGTGGCATGCACAAAACAGATATTATCTTAATCTAGGAGGGGATGATCTCTGCTGCTGTTACCAGGAAGCTTGATCTTGCAAGCTAACGTTAGCTACTTAGCAAGTTAGCAAAACCCAGCTGGAGAGAATTGATTTGGCACATCTTAGATAGTTAACTTAATAGTTATAAGATATGTAGCTGGCAAGCATTAGCAGTGAATTTCATACAAGTGTAACTTGATCGCCTCACTTAAGTTGTGCTGCAGAAATTACTCACCTCACGAAGCTACCATTTTGCTCCTTGTGCCTCTTTGTAAACAAACACACGTGACTGGCTCAAACCTGTGAGAATCGAAGTTGGAGACGAGAAGCAGGTACAGGGAGAGTATTTAATGAACAACGGACATGAAACAGGACAGGAACAGCATCTGGACAGGGGCAAAAAAACAACATCAATGCTCACACAGGGAATAACGTGAGGAGCAGACAGATAAAGAGGGGGAAATCAACAAAGTAATGGAGTCCAGGTGAGTCCAATATTGTGCAGCGGTGCGTAATGATGGTGACAGATGTTTGTAATGAAGAGCAGCCTGGCGCACTCGAGCGCCAGAGAGGGGGAGCGGGGGCAGGTGTGACAGTATCCCCCCTCTAGGGGCACCACCCGGCATCCCACCTGGGCGAGCCTGACGGACCAGCCGAGGCATGGGCACTCTACAAGCCGGCTGGGGCATAGAAGTCTGACGAACCAGCAGAGACGTGGGAGCCTGACGACCCCGTGGAGACGTGGGAACCTGATGAACCGGCTGAGGCGTGGGAGCCTGATGGCCGGCTGAGGAATGACGTAGAATGGGCACCTGCCAAGCCCACCGGGGCAAGAAAAATCTCTCGAGCCAGCTAGGGTGAGGAAGCACGACGAGCTAGCTGAGGCACCCCCGGTTCCATCGACGACGGCACCCGGACCCGACATCACCAACAATTAACAAGGCCTCCCAGATGCTTCCAATTTTGGTGTCAGCATTCCGTGAGGATAGACACTGGAGATGAGAAGCAGGTACAGGGAGAACATTTAATGAACAACGGACATGAAAAAGGACAGAAACAGTGTCTCGACAGGGGAAAAATAACGACATCAATTCTGACACAGGGAATAATGTGAGGAGCAGACAGATAAAGAGGGGGTAATCAACAAAGTATTGGAGTCCAGGTGAGTTCAATATTGCGCAGCTGCGAGTAATGATGGTGACAGGTGTGCGTAATGATGGGCATCGGGAGCAGGCGTGAAACAAACCATTGTTTTGGGAAACTAGTACCGGTAAGCTTCATAATGAAAAAACGGGTGAAATGATGAACGCGATCTGCTTTATCTATTACCTAGTGCACAAGTTGACTGCAGGTATTTATTTAAAAAGTATTAATATTCTAAGCCCAAAAAACGTCACTTACTAGAACTCTAACAAAATGGTAACAAGTACTATGGAAACCTCATAGAGAATGCTAACTAAATGCTAACGAGTGCATTGCAAACATTTTGTACAGTTTCTGACCTAAACTATAAAAGTATACAAGTAACTCAAAACTGCTACTAACAGTTTGCTGCACACACAAACAAATATTAGCCAACAAGGCTTGAAACAGGAGGGAATTCTCTGCTGTTACCAAGCGAATGCTTGATTTTGGAAGAAGCTAAACACTTAGCCAGATAGCTAACTAGCTACAAAATTAGCAAATCAAATGGACAACTGCAAAGCATTTAGTAGATTTTAGACAGTTAACGTAATAGTTATAAGATATCTAGCTGGCAAACATTTAGTTGTGAATTCCGTACTGTAATTAGATCACCTGGCGCATGCTGCTCTACAGTGTGTGACTCACAAGGCTCCGGTCTCTCATCGTTGTGTAATTGTAAACAAACACCATGTGACGTGACTGGGTACTATTGTAAGCTACATAATAATGTGACAGGTGAAATGAAGAACGCAATGTTCTTTATTTCCTAACGTATTGCACAAGTTGACTGCAGGTATTTACTTAAAAAGTAGCTACAAATATTAAAAAGTATTATAAAACAATGGCTTACATACATAGCTACATTGCTAAAGGGCGGCATTAACATGCCAACAAGCTAAACATAGCACACAGTGGAGACAATATATACAATAGCTAAGGCAGTAGCTATGCATTGGAAATTGCCTAGCGCACTGGGCTAGGCAATGAGTTAGTAGGCTAAATACAGTGCACGGTATATACAAAGCAACTAGCATCAGCAAGGCTAGCAATGTTGGCTAGTATGGCTAACATAGCACACAGTAATATATACAACAGCAGCTAGCACGCTAGGCTACACAGTGAAGCATAGCACAGTGATATAGGCAGTATACAATTAGCGGCTAGCAAAGTGCTAGTATGCTAGGTCACTATTCTAATATGTAAACAATAGGCCTTTAGGATATGACCATGGTGGCAGTCATCTTAGGTTATGCAACAATGGACCATAGACAGGTTGTTACATATTAATAACTAACAGTCAAACTATACATGTACAACATATATAAATGACTGTGCCCTGTCCCAGTAGAGTTCACTTACATAGGTCAGTGGCGCACTAACCCTAGTGTGTGTTGGGAGAGTCCAGGGGTGCAGGGGAAAAGGTACCTGGGCTGTGGCCCAGCTGTTGGTGTGCAGAGCAGAGGTTTATGAGAGAGCTCCTCATTCCGCCACTACTTGCTGAAGACTAAGGCCAGACTGGGCTGGACCGTGCTCTTATACTGATCCCGGTCCCACCTGCCTGTTGGACGGCCTGTTGCAGGTGGGCAGGGTCAAAGGTAGTGATGGGTGGTCAAATGTCCGAATCAGAGGTCACTGGGTGTGGCATGTAACTGGAGAGCTCCAGAGGTGCAAACAGAGTAGCCTGTCAACAATGGAGTTGGGGGCAGGTAGGCTACTTGTTTCAAGAGTTAGAGAGGGCTGGGAGTTAGTGTTCAAGAGGGAATGTAAGGGTTTTCTACATCCAGAACTTTATGAACTCCCCATAGAGCTATGACTCCGACCTCAATGAGACAACCTGATTTAAATAATCGTTGAATAACATAGACAGCAATATGAAAGATACAAGGTACAGTACTTAAAATGGCTCTCATGATATCAGGGGGGAGTTGAGGTTTCTGGGTCTACACTTTAGCAATGTTACACCTCCTGCCCTACAGACTGCCCTACAGACTGTGTGTGCCCAGAGTCTCCCTATCAAACAGCACACTTAGCATGGCTGAGATGTAATTTTTGAAGTCCATGATCTCTGAGATCCCCTTGTACAGGTCCCTCTGCACTCTAAGACCCCAGGAGGAAGGTCTAGTTAGCATCCTGATAAAGTTCAAGACAAAACAAAGTGTCCATTCTCAGAGTACATTGCAAAGTTGTTGTGACAGAGACAGACCTTGTTTTATTTTAGAGAGACTTTATTTGCATTGCTGTATTTTATGACCGGCAACGATTGGATATTGTGTATCTCCTTTCATCATACGTACCCCTATCCTGGTTATACCAGACTGCGCTTACCATTGTTTTAGCTGTGGGTGCAGCATTCGGTTTGGTTTAACCAGGCTAAAGTAACCCTTAGGCCAAATTTCAGGTTGTCTGTCCAAACCCAGGCAAACTATATACATACTTTGCCTGAAAGGATACGTTTAGTGTGCCTGTAGCAGCAACTACAATGTGTAAAGGCCTGATGTTGTGACCTCACCTCTACCTCCTGTGACACCATCTGTGACACATTAACTGGCAAGTTGGCATAAGAGATGCTCTGTCCCTCACAGCTCTGTGGGATGACAACTTTGTTCACATTGTTCCCCTGCTGCCCCCGGGCGTGGTCAGAACAGTCCTCAGATCATGGGCTGTTTTTCTCATTTGGGTCATCAAGTAGTTCATCTCTGTCAAAGTATTAGAGAAGAGAGTAATACTCGCAAACTTTTGCTTAGACCCGAGGTTCAGACCTTTGGTATTAAATGGCTAGCTTTTCGCATAGGCAAACCTGACCAAATAGGCCCTATGCTAAGTACGACCAGCTGAGCACCTTGATTATATCCGGTAACAAATTCCATATCAGCCAATTAAAATGATTAACGTAGTTGGATGTGATCAAACACTTTTTCACGAAAGCATCCTTAAAGGACAATTCCACCCAAAAACGATGTTTTGTCCATTGTTGACATAGACCCAACATGTTTTGCTAGTCAGCAATCAAGTTTTCAAGCTGCCTTTTGAATTTTTGTGTAACATCAAAATCGCATATAAAGCCATTTCTACGCACAACCTACACCGGCATATGCGAACTGTGCACCCAACTGTGAAGCTAGCTGTAGCGGAGCTTCGAGAAACTAGCGGGCCTGCTAGTGATAGTGGTGGAGCCTGCACCTCCACACGTGGAGACGTATCCACTCAGTCAAGTAGGCCTACTCCGCGACCCACAGCAACGCAGACTTCTATGGACCAGTTTATGCCAAAGTCTGTCTGTAGCAAAACAAGGCCAAATTGATATTGCATTGGCTAAAATGATTGCCACCGATTTCCAGCCATTTTCGATCGTGGAGGACAGAGGTTTTATACATTATTGCAATAGTCTAAATCCAATGTACACAATTCCAAGCAGGAAAACCCTTTCAAAATCACTTATTCCACAACTGTACGAGAGCACACAGGCTTCAGTATGGGAAAGAGTCCAAAAAGCTACTGGAGTTTGCCTTACCACTGACTGCTAGACATCAAGGGTAACCACTTCTTACATGTCGGTTACATGTCACTTCATTGAAGATTTGAAGATACCCAAGACTTACTAAAGTCATGACAGGGAGACTCTGCATAGTGTCCACATCCGTTCCCTCTGAGAGGGTCTTCTCGAAAACGGGACACATATTTACTGAGAGAAGAAACCGCATCAGCCCCTCGAAAGTGAGGCAGCTTGCATTTCTGAATGCAAATCTCTCATAAAAGGAAAATATGGTCAGCATTGCTGTGTGCTGCTGGTTACAACATGGCAATAAAGAAGAGAGAGAAAAGAGGGACCAGTTTAATGTTTTAGTGGGATGCTGCAGTTTTGCACATTGTTATTTTTCTTTGATATGGTGCAATATTCTATTATTATGTTGTTCAGATTGTATTCGTTTTGAATGGTTACATTTATATGCACTTTGTTTATATACATTAACAAAGTTATACTTTAAATGCACATGTGTAATAGCATCCTTCTTTTTTACAAATATTTCAATTTGTGGGATGCTGCAGTTTTGCAAATTGTTATTTATTTTTCTTTGATATGGTGCAATATTCTATTATGCTGTTCAGATTGTATTCGTTTTGAATGGTTAGATGTATGTGCAATTTGTTTATATACATTAAAAAGTTATACTTTAAATGCAAATGTTTAATAGCATTCTTTTTCATAACAAACCAATGCATTTTTAAATACATTGTGGTTAAGGTAGAGTATGATTTCATTTAATAATTGAATTAGAATTGTTTTAACACCAATCACAGCCAAACTATCGCAAACTGTTTGACTAGAAAAAATACAAACATATTTTTTTAAAGAGCCGTTTGGGAGCCAAAAGAGCCGACTCTTTTTTATGAGCTGTGCCGAACGAGCCGGCTCACTGAAAAGAGCCGGAATGCCCAACTCTACCCTGCATACGTTTTCTGCGAATGTTTAAATGCATTCTCAGCCAATCAAATCTGGACATTAGTTCCTACTTGCTCAACTGTCCAATGAGAGCTATGTACTTGTGGGCGGGACAAACCGATGCCTCAATATTATCCAATTAAATCCTCTATTTTTAAACGTCATTTTGTGGTGTCCATAGTTCGGTTGAATTAGAAGAGCGAGAGCCCATGTGGGTTCAATGTTGATTTCCGTGGACGAAATGTGTGCCAACTAGTGTAAAGATTGTAACAGTGCCTCATAGTTACTCAATCTATATAATTTTATCATGTCGTCTTTCTTTATAAAGAAAAAAGGACCCCCAAAGGTTTTCAAAAAGAACGAGAATTCAGCAGGTTCAAAACGAAAGGTACGGAGCTAACGTTAACTAGCTACACTTAGCCTAGCACTTAGTTTGCGATCTACATATTACAATGCTATCTAACACGTAGCTTTCTTTTAATCATTGATGTTTGTTTTTGTTGGTGCATTAGAATGATACAGACACAGGAAACAAACTCAAGAAAAAACTAAATTCAAAGCACAATGAAGAAATCTCCAGCGACTCTGAAACAGAAGGGTATGCTAACTTACTCGAAGTGTAGTTGACTAAGAAACTGATTTCCTTTTAGGCGTATGCGTGGACAAGCCATGCGTTGAATCAATCTCTTTATGTAGTTTTTCACTGCACAGAAAACGGAGGGCCAATGGCGAAGAAGAGTTTGATGAGACCCCACAAGAGAAAAAACTACGATTAGCTAAACTTTACCTCGACCAATTGAGGGATGAGGGTAAGGGAAGAGCTACTAAAAACCTATTATCAATTTCACGTCAACGTTTTAATGACATTTCATTAATCTGATGCTTGACTGGTTTGTCTTCGTCATGTCTCAACAGAAGAAAAGAAGGCAGAGGAGGAGTCCTTTGAGATGGACCTGATTGCTGGAAGACTTCAGGAAGAAGTGGTAAGTAACTAACTACATCATTGTGTTGCTTGTATAGCCCTAGTAAATGTCACATGAGTTTGGTTGCTGCTATTTATCTCATAGTTAACATTTCTTTTTTCCCCCCTCAGCTTGAGCAGAAAGGACAGCTCCAACGGATGGTTGCAAAAGATGTGAGTATCTTTGTTTTGGTGTCTCCCATAAAAGCACCCTGTGCATGCCCATCATTCACTCTTTTACTACTTAGAATGAAACTATGTATATTTTGCATTCTAAGTGGTATACTACTATGGATATTGGAACATGGTGTGCTATGAGTTTTCTATGGCCCGTAGCGTAAGTTGTCAGTCCTCTTCATGTGTCCCTATGTTGTCATGGTCTCCAGCTCCTGCCACCAGATGTGTCAGAGATTTGTCTGTTGAGGGGCCACAAGCTGCCAGTCACCTGTCTGGTCATCTCTCCTGATGACCAACATGTATTTTCTGCTTCCAAAGACTGCTCCATCATCAAATGTGAGTCTGGAGAATATTTGTTTACTCTCTTTGCCAAAATAATCTAAAATATGTTTGTTGTACTGAAATAGAATGTTCAAAATCAGTTGCATGTGACCTAGAATGCAACACAGCCAAAGTGAACTTACTCATGCATTCTCCCATTGTCTTCTCTAACTGCAGGGGATGTTGAGAGTGGTAAGATACTTCATACGATAGCTGGTGGGAGGAAAGGAACAGAGGATCGCCATGTGGGACATACGGCCCATGTCCTATGTATGTCTATATCATCGGACGGCAAATACCTGGCTACTGGAGACATGAATAAGTTGATCATGATCTGGGAGGCAGCAACATGTAAACACCTATACAAGTTCACAGGACATAGAGGCCCAGTATCGGTAAAATATACTCCCTTTCACACCTTCCCATATTAATTTTTTCCATCTGCTTTTATTCTTGCTTTCTCATCCTTTCATATTTACCTTCACAAACGGTGCCATCTCTCCTCCACAGGGCCTATCCTTCAGGAGGGGCACCCATGACTTGTACAGTGCCTCTCATGACCGCTCCATCAAGGTGTGGAACGTGGACGAAAACGCCTATGTGGAAACACTGTAAGTAGCTGAATAGTAATGTCTATGTTTTGGCATGTGATTTGTGTTTGTTTTATTGACCATGTGTCTCCCTAGGTTTGGTCACCAGGATGTGATCACAGGGCTGGACAGTGGGAGTCGGGAGCGCTGTGTGACTGCAGGGGGCAGGGACCGCACTGTGAGGGTGTGGAAGATCGCTGAGGAGTCCCAGCTAGTGTTCCATGGCCATGAGTTAGTCCCGCTGGTCTCCTTCTCTGTGTTAGTCAGTCTCACAACACTGCATAGGCCTTGTCTTTGTTGTTCTCAGAGAGTGTCTATTATCCTTGTGTGTTAACATACTGGTAATGATCCTCCCACTCATTTTCGCTCTTTCTCTCTCAGGGGCTCCATCGACTGTATCCAGCTCATTAACGAGGAACACATGATAACAGGCGCTGATGATGGGTAAATGTGGATTTATACTCCACTAGGTGTCGTCGTACTCCACCTCTGTAGCAGTTCTGCAACCGCTTTGTGAGTGAGGGAATGGTTCCTTACAAATGTTTTCATTAGTCTAAAAAGCTTTCTCTCGTCCTCCCTCCAGCTCTGTCTCCCTGTGGAGTGTGAACAAAAAGAAGCCCCTTAGCACGGTGAAGGCAGCCCACGGTCGGCATAGCGACTCGGGACTGGAGCAGCCCTACTGGGTAGCGGCCGTGGCAGCTCTGCAGAACTCTGACACCGTAGCCTCAGGTACCAACGGCTGTGAGAGTCACCAGCTTTATAACACGGATCTACACTGAGTTTACGAAACATGAAATCTTTCTTAATATTGAGTTGTCAAAGTTAAAACTGTTATAATTAAGGTCATTTTTTGATCGGTCTGACATAGATATAACTTATATTCAACAATCAATATACACTGAGTATACCAAACATTAGGAACACCTTCCTAATAGGTGTTACCCCTTTTCTCTCAGAACAGGCTCAATTTGTCAGGGCATGGACTCTACAAGGTGTCAAGCGTTCCACAGGAATGCTGACCCATGTTGACTCCAATACTTCCCACAGTTGTTCCAAGTTGGCTGGATGTCCTTTGGGTGGTGAACCATAGTTGATACACACAGGAAGCTGTTGAGTGTAAAAAAATATGAACAGCAGCGTTGCAGTTCTTAACACAAACCGGTGCACCTGGCACCAACTACCATACACCATTCAAAGGCATTTAAATATTTTGTGTAGCCCATTCACTCTCTGAATGGCACACATACACCATCCATGTCTCAATTGTCTCAAGGCTTATACAGTTGAAGTCGGAAGTTTACATAGACCTTAGCCAAATGCAATTAAACTCAGTTCTTCACAATTCCTGACATTTATTCATAGTACAAATTCCCTTTTTAGGTCAGTTAGGATCACCACTTTATTTTAAGAATGTGAAATGTCAGAAAAATAGTAGAGAAGGATTTATTTCAGCTTTTATTTATTTCATCACATTCCCAGTGGGTCAGAAGTTTACATGCGCTCAATTCGTATTTGGTAGCATTGCCTTTAAATTGGGTCAAACATTTCGGGTCGCCTTCCACAAGCTTCCTACAATAAGTTGGGTAAATTTTGGCCCATTCCTCCTGACAGAGCTGGTGTAACTGAGTCAGGTTTTTAGGCCTCCTTGCTCGCACATGCTTTTTCAGTTCTGCCCACACATTTTCTATAGGATTGAGGTCAGGGCTTTGTGATGGCCACTCCCAATACCTTGACTTTGTTGTTCTTAAGCCATTTTGCCACAACTTTGGAAGTTTTCTTGGGGTCATTGTCCATTTGGAAGACCCAATTGCGATCAAGCTTTAACTTCCTGACTGATGTCTTGAGATGTTGCTTCAATATATCCACATACTTTTCCTCCCTTATGCTGCCATCTATTTTGTGAAGTGCACCAGTCCCTCCTGCAGCAAAGCACCCCCACAACATGATGCTGCCACCCCTGTGCTTCACGGTTGGGATGGTGTTCTTCGGCTTGCAAGCCTCCCTCTTTTTCCTCCAAACATAACGATGGTCATTATGGCCAAACAGTTATATTTTTGTTTCATCAGACCAGAGGACATTTCTCCAAAAAGTCCGATCTTTGTCCCCATGTGCAGTTGCAAACCGTAGTCTGGCTTTTTTATGGCGGTTTTGGAGCAGTGGCTTCTTCCTTGCTGAGTGGCCTTTCGGGTATGTCGAAATAGAACTTGTTTTACTGTGGATATAGATACTTTTGTATCTGTTTCCTCCAGCATCTTCACAAGGTCCTTTGCTGTTCTGAGATTGATTTGCACTTTTCGACCAATGTACATTCATCTCTAGGAGACAGAATGCGTCTCCTTCCTGAGCGTTATGACAGCTACGTGGTCCCATGGTGTTTTTACTTGCGTACTATTGTTTGTACAGATGAACGTGGTACCTTCAGGCGTTTGGAAATTGCTCCCAAGGATGAACCAAACTTGTGGAGATCTACAATTATTTTTCTGAGGTCTTGGCTGATTTCTTTTGATTTTCCCATGATGTCAAGCCAGGAGGCACTGAGTTTGAAGGTAGGCCTTGAAATGCATCCACAGGTACACCTCCAATTGACTCAAATGATGTCAATTAGCCTATCAGAAGCTTCTAAAGCCATGACATAATTTTCTGGAATTTTCCAAGCTGTTTAAAGGCACAGTCAACTTAGTGGATGTAAACTTCTGACCTACTGGAATTGTGATACAGTGAATGATAAGTGAAATAATCTGTCTGTAAGCAATTGTTGGAAAAATGACTTGTGTCATGCACAAAGTAGATGTCGTAACCGACTTGCCAAAATTATAGTTTAACAAGAAATTTGTGGTATGGTTGAAAAACTAGTTTTAATCACTCCAACCTAAGTGTATGTAAACTTCCGACTTCAACTGTAAGTCCTTTAATCTGTCTCCGCCCCTTCATCTACACTGATTTGAAGTGGATTTAACAAGTGACTTCAGTAAGGGATCATAGCTTTCACCTGGTCAGTCTGTCATGGAAGGAGCCGGTGTTCTTAATGGTTTGTACACTCAGTGTATACACCAAGCACTGCAAGAACTATTGACACGTTGCCTCGGCTGTGAGAGTCCTATACACTGTCTCTTCTATACACACACCCTGTGTGAGTTATCTAACAATCAGCCTGAAACTTCCACCTCCTTGCTATAATGCATACTGTAAATCTACACAGTGTGCGTAGGAATATCAGCATGCTCTGTATTAGTGCACACATTCATAGCAGACTTGGACCTAAATTCGCAATTGACCGCTAATATTTACTTGTCCAATTGATGATGTTGTAATTGAACAACGGTTGTCTCGTCACTCTGCAGGGTCCCACAACTCTAAAGTGCAGCTGTGGAAATGTGGTCAGGGGTTCCGTCATCTGGAGCCTCTCTTCAGCATCCCTGTGGTAAGCAAGTCCCAGCTACACTGCTCTATACCTAATACACCGTGCGTTGTGTAGCTTAACAATATGTGGGTAGCACCGTTGGCTATAATTCAAACATTACGCATTGGGCCTATTTATATCGCCTATATGTGTATGAGGAATTGCCTAGTAAGAGTGTTCTGCACTAAAAAAATCTGTCTTCTCAATAGCATATTCGGTTTCCCCTCTTGTAGAATGGTTTTGTCAACAGTCTAAAGTTCTCCAGTTCTGGGAAGTTCCTGGTGGCAGGAGTAGGACAGGAGCACAGGTAGGTACCCACCTACTTGCCTGTCATACAGAGATATAGCCCAGAGCATACTTACTAGCATTATAGACGGACTTGTTGATTGATCATATAATCAGTGTCTACCCTTTCTTTAAACAAGCCTGTTTTCAGTATTCTGTATGGAAGTAGTTGCAATGATGACATGTGTCCACGTGGTGGCACTGTTATTTCACGCTCAAATCCTTAGACTGCTTCAGTGGCAGTGATGGCATTACCTACTTTCCTTATTACAAGATTAAATGGCTTCTTATGTACCGCATAATTTTACTCATAACTTTATTCATGCATTAGCTCTGTTTTGTCAACCATCTTTGTTTTTGTTAAAGCGGTTGTTGTTTTCAGGCTTGGTCGATGGTGGAGACTGAAAGACGCGAAGAACGGACTCTACATTATTCCTCTGAAACGACAACAGCCAGAGCAGGAAGAGGTGAATGGAGAAAAGAATGGGGACTAGCTGATCTGTGTATGCCTTAGAATATAATATGTATGACATTTGATTTTGTAAATAAAATTCTTTCCAGAAATACTATTTGTATTACTGCCTATCAATTAACTACAGTAAATGGTTTCTGTTAGAAAAAACTTTCATTCTAATTTAAATCTCACTGAAGTCTTGTGCTCCGTCTGCATCTAATATCAGTCTGTGCTGTTGGTGCCTGTATTCTCTCAGCTACACAGCTTGTGGACTGTAGATCGAAAAAATCCCCTGTGATTTGGCGCTTTGGCTTTAAATATGAAATGGTTTAAAATGCATATTTCCAATCTTAAGTGAGAAGGTTGAACTCTTTGGAATATAGGTGGTGCACGCACCATAGCTTTGGTGGCCTAGCCGATAGCCCCCACTCATACCATAGGGCTTAAAAAACAAATATTTGTCGCTTGTGACGAATACAACAAGTGTAGCCCTTACCGTAGAATCTTACTTACAAGCCCCTAACCAACAATGCAGTTCAAGAAATGGTTATGAAAATATTTACTAAAAGTAACACAATAAAATAGAGGCTATATACACGGGGTACTGAGTTGATGTGCGGGGAGAAAGGTTAGTTGAGGTATTTTGTACATGTAGATGGGGGGGGGGGGGGTAAAGTGACTTATGCATAGCGCAGCAGTGTAAAAACAAAAGGGGGGGGGGGGGGGGGGGTGTCAATGTAAATAGTCCAGGTGGCCATTTTGATTCATTGTTCAGCAGTGTTGGGGGTAGAAGCTGTTAAGGAGCCTTTTGGACCTGGACTTTTATTTGTGTAAATTTTTTTAAAACTTTAACTAGGCAAGTCTTGGTGCTCCGATACCGCTTGCTGTCCTGTAGCAGAGAGAAGTCTATGACTTGGGTGACTGGTGTCTTTGACAAAAAAAAATTGGGGCCTTCCTCTGACACTGCCTAGTATATAGGTCCTGAATGGCAGGAAGCTTGGCCCCAGTGATATACTGGGCCGTACTCACTACCCTCTGTAGTGGCTTATGGTCGGATGCCGAGCAGTTGCCATACCAGGTGGTGAGGCTACCGGTCAGGATGTTCTTGATGGTGTGGCTGTAGGACTTTTTGAGGATCTGGGGACCCATGTCCGATCTTTTTGTCTATTGACGGGGAAAAGGTGTTGTCGTGCCCTCTTCACTACTGTCTTGGTGTGTTTGGATTATGATAGTTTGGTGATGTGGACACCAAGGAACTTGAAGCTCTCAACCTACTCCACTACAGCCCCTTCTACGTGAATGGGGGGTGTGTGTTCGGACCTCCTTTTCCTGTAGTCCAGGAAAATCCCCTTAGTCTTGCTCACGTTGAGGGAGAGTTTGTTGTCCTGTCACCACACTGCCAGGTATCTGATCTCCTCCCTATAGGCTGTCTCATCGTTGTTGGTGATCAGGCCTTCAACTGTTGTGTCGTTGAAGCAAACTTAATGATGGTGTTGGAGTCGTGCTTGGCCACACAGTCGTGGGTGAACAGGGAGTACAGGAGGGGACTAAGCAAGCACCCGTGAGGGGCCCCAGTGTTGAAGATCAGCGTGGCAGATGTGTTGTTGCCTACCCTTACCACCTGGTGGTGGCCTGTCAGGAAGTCCAGGATCCAGTTGCAGAAGGAGGTGTTTAATCCCAGGGTCCTTAGTTTAGTGATGGTCTTTGTGGGCCCTATGGTGCAGAATGCTGAGCTGTAGTCCATGAACAGCATTCTCACCAAGGTGTTCTTTTTGTCCAGGTGAGAAAGGGCATTGTGGAGTGCAATAGAGTGCATCATCTGTGGGGGCGGTATGCGAATTGGAGTGGGTCTGGGGTTTCCGGGATGATGGCGGTGTTGTGAGCCATGACCAGCCTCTCAAAGCATTTCATGGCTACAGACGTGAGCGCTACGGGGCGGTAGTCATTTAGGCAGGTTACCTTCGCTTTCTTGGGCACAGGGGACTATGGTGGTCTGCTTGAAACATGTAGGTATTACTCTGTCAGTGAGAGGTTGAAAATGTCAGTGAAGACACTTGCCAGTTGGTCAGCGCATGCTCGGAGTACACATTCTGCTAATCCATCTGGACCCAAGGCCTTGTGAACGTTGACCTGTTAAATGGTCTCTTGCTCACATCGGCTACGGAGAGCGTGATCAATCAGTTGTCCGCAACAGCTGGTGCGCTCATGCATGCTTCAGTGTTGCTTACCTCAACGTGAACATAGATTTAGCTCGATTTGTAGGTGATGAAGGTGCTAATAGGTGTTCACACTGAGGTTGAGATGGATAAGACCTTTTGGACTTTATGGCAAAATTTAGGTTTCTGCCTATATCGACATACCCAAGATGGAGATGGCCATAAACAATAACTAGTAATGCTGCATAGTTCTAGAAAGATCTGCAACTCACCTGGTGAAAATAGTAAAACATTGCTGAGGTGTACTCACTTAAGTACACAGTACAAATATTTAAAAAATATTTTATTTCTATTCAAAAGTGGGGGAATAAGGCTTGAAATGACCTGAAAAGCTTTATAGATATAGTAACAATCAAATTAGAAATTACTTACTATAAGATATCACTGTATAGCTAACTGTAAAATAAATATGATCATATTTAGTGACAGCCCAAATTTGGCCCCATTTTCATATGGCTGACGACCGAGCATTTTCTGCCAAGCATCCTCTGAGCGACGCAGAGACAACATTTAAATGTCTGCAGACTTGTTACAACTTCAGCCTTACGCACAACATGTTTTCCTCCCTCTGTGACCAAGAGAAAATGGTTGTTTCAATTCTACAAAATGATTTAGTATTTTTCTTCATGTTGAGAGCTCTACATCCGGCGGAGAATACTAGAGTGAGATGAAACCACAATTGCTGAAATTGCTAGTCTGTCCCCTTTTTAATATATCTCCCAGGCTCTAGCGCCATTGTGCAGAGGGAGCCCAGAAAAGGATGAATGTAAAATGTGACGTGTCACCTCTATGTGAATGTAGGGTGTGAAACCTGACACTTCAAGTCAACTCTGCTGACAGTGGTAGTGCAATGTAGACAGATGGTGTTTTCTGACACTATAAGGCACTGAACACTGCTGATACACCTGTAACATTTAAGGAGATTATATTTCTGAGGTTATTAAGATGAGGTAGTGGCTCTTTACAGTTCATTGCTTGTGTCTCTGGAGTTTTGTGATCAAAATACACACTGACAATTTGTTTTAATAATACAAAATTATACTTTATTTACATAAATTACAAGAAAGCACAAACTGGTTCACAAGTCTACGTTAAAACATTGTCCATGCTGATAGTAGCCTAGTTTTTAATCATCACTTTCACTATGGTTAATCTCATGTCATTCAAATGTATACTGAACAAAAATATAAACGCAACAATGTCAAAGATTTTACTGAGTTACAGTTCATATGAGGAAATCAGTCAATTGAAATATATTCATTAGGCCCTAATCTATGGATTTCACATGACTGGGAATACAGATATGCATCTGTTGGTCACAGATACCTTAAAATATGGGCCTCAGGATCTCGGCACTGTATTTTTGTCCATTCAAATTGCCATTGAAAAAATGCAATTGTGTTCATTGTTATAGTTTATGCCTGCACATATAACCCCACTGCTACCATGGGGCACTCTGTTCACAACGACATCAGCAAACCGCTCGTCCACACGAAGCCATACACGTGGTCTGCGGTTGGACATACTGCCAAATTCTCAAAAATGTTGTTGGAAGTGGTTTATGGTAGAGAAATTAGCATTACATTCTCTGGCAACAGCTCTGGTGGACATTCCTGCAGTCATTATGCCAGCTGCATGCTCCCTCAACTTTAAACATCTGTGGCGTTGTGACAAAACTGCACATTTTAGTGGTCTTTTATTGTCCCCAGCATAAGGTGCACCTGTGTAATGACCATGCTGTTGAATCAGCTTCTTGATATGCCACACCTGTCAGGTGGATGGATTAGCTTAGCAAAGGAGAAAAGCTCACCAATGGGGATGTTAACACATTTGTGCACCAAATTTAAAAGAAATACACTTTTTGTGCTTATGGACAATTTCTGGGATCTGTTATTTCAGCTCATTAAACATGGGACCAACACTTTACATGTGTTTATATTTTTGTTCAGTATAGTTTAAGAAGTGGGGAAAATGAATTCAATAAGTGTTTTGTGTTAATAATACTAACTCTAGTAGTTGAAGAGAAGTAAAACGTTTGGATATTGTATTCACATAACTGTATGACACCATGAACCACCTTATTCACAATACGGATTCTCTGTACTGACAGTAAGGCGTACAGCTAGGGTTGCAAAGCTACCGGTAATTTACCAAAGCTACTGGAATCTTCTGGAATTTTGGTAATTAACATAATCTATTTCAATCTATAGCTAGGTATCCATCCAATTGCGACAAATTTTAATGCAAATATTCTAAAATCTCTATAAAAACAATATGCACTTACAATATGGTCATATTTCCATCAAATTGACTTGTGGGAAAAAGTATGTGCGCGATGATGTAGTGCACATAATTACTTTTGTGGTTGAATTTCTATTCCCATGTTAAATGGTTTTCCATCTTATTTTCAACTCTTATGATGTTTTTGTCAGCATATATTTTGGGTTATATAGCGAATGTGTCCACTCCGGTCTTGGCACATGCTCTAGCCAACAGCTGGCAGGTACAATGCAGGTATAGCCTACATGATGAAATTATTATGTACAAGAGCGAGATTATTTTTATTTGTCAAACAGCAGCCAAGCATTGATCATCGTGTCACCAGAATAAGACCCTCGATATTTATTGGAATGTAGCATCAAGCTCATGACTGTCCACTTTCACCACCCTGTGACGTTCATAATTTAATTAATCTGTAGCCTACATAAACTGCATGCTTTCCTTAGTTACAATTACAATTACAATTTCCATTACAATTCCTCGCATAATTAATTTTACACACACAAAAAGATTCCACCTTGTCTAGTGTGTTTTGTTGACATTTGGAAAGTTAACAAATTAGCCGTTTCCATCAGGACTAGTGCAATTTATTTTCCTACATGTACTTAACACACAAAAATCTGGGATGGAAAACTGATCTTTGTTCATTTATACTTGAATATAAATATTTGAAAATATATATTCATATATAGTATTCATTTTTTATATCTGTGTGCATATTGTCCATGAGTTTCTAGTAGATAGACCATAAAGTTCAGGAAAATACAGCCTAATTAATGAAGAAAGCACCTAATCAACAATTGTTTTCATTAACTCTTCAAACTATTGACTTATTTCACAACTGCCACCAGTTTGATTCCAAAACATTTACAACATAGATATTGAAATAGTAAAATAAATGTGTATATAAAGGATATTTCATGCTGAAACCATCATATTAAACACCAATGGTGTTCACTTAGTTGATGGTTTATATTTAGGATAATGCTTGTCTTTGTATTTTTTATTTTAAAATCAACTTATTGAATTATTTCATAATTACAGACACGTGATAATCTGAAGTACTAAAAAGGCCACTCGATGTCATTTTATAAAATTCCAAAAGAAATCTGAAAATTACCAAAATTACCAATATTCTGGTAATATACCCTCCCTTTGCAACCCTTCATACAGCAGTGCATTCAACGACAAGTCTATCCTGAAACCAAGTAAAATCAATGCAATGTTGTTAAATCTATACAAAAAGGATTTACACTCATACATTACGTAATACTGGTATGTATAGTCACATAATTTAGCTTTCACAGTCCTCTGTCTGAATAGAGAAAGCCTCTAGTTGTCTCTACTGTAAATGGGACTTGAGATATGACATGAGCGTTATGTCATCAGCAGCCTTGTTGGATGAGAGGGGATGATTTCAGATGGCACTGTAGCTTGTGTTGTTTGGAGAACGGAGGAATGATACAAGCAGCTCAACCTCCTTCACAAAGAGGACGTAGTGGAGTCCACCACCTCACGACCGTTACACACCGTTGTTACCGCTGTTGGCACACAGGCAGAGAGAGGCTGATGCAACAATAATAATACAAAATAGAGAGTAAAAATGTAAAATACCATTTTTTTTAAAGCAGATAAAAATAACTTGCTTGTTTTTCCACATTGATTAAAGCTAAAATAAAAAATCTGGTTTTAGCACATTTTAGTAGTGTTCTGCATACGCCTATATAGTTGCCAAACACAACAGACACCTCCACTGTAATCATAAATATCAGTAGACCTATGTATGTTTCAGATGATGGCTCACTATTTTTGGAACCCATAACCAAATCTTGTGTGCTTTGGCCAGCAACATCTATGTCATGAGATGCATGTCATGTTCACCAACAATGACTGAAACGTTCATATTTGCCAGTGATAGCTACCTTTTGAGGAGCTGGGGACGGAGGCTGATGTTGTGGTGACCGTGGCCCCGAAGCGGTTGGCAGGCACCCTTAATGTGGTCACGTTCTTCTGGGGCTGGAATAGGATGACGTGGACCTTAGGAGCGAAGAGACAGCCTAGCACCACAGAGCCACTCAGACTGACAGAGATACACATGGTGGTGGTCTGAACCTGTATAGGGAGATAGACCGGGAGAGGAGACAGGTTGAATCATCAGGATTCACTGAATAGACTGATAGGGCTGGGGTCTTAGTTGTTTCCTGACAGACATTGAGCTCTATTACAAGACAAGTGACTAGTGGTCTTTTGCTATCTGCCATTTCTGCCAACCAGTTGAGCTGTCCTCAGCATCTCTGGAGGACCAAACTGATGGAAATCTCATTCAACTGTGCCCACTAATGACTGGCACTGCTGTCTGTCCTGGCAGAGCCTGGGCCCAGATTCACAAAACACTTCTTACGCAAAAACTTAAGAAGCTTCTTAAAAAAAAGAAGTTCATATGATAGTTTGTAAGTGAAATTCCTCAACAATATCTTAAGATTTAATGAATTTCTTACGAACTTCTCCAATGTCTTCTTACAAATCTTCTTAAAATATTTGTTGCTGGGCAACTGTTTGGCAATAATGTTAGTATATTTCTTACTGAGATTACTGTTCTAAAACATGTTCTTGGGTTTAAAATAATCAATACTGAAATTTTCAGATTAAGTTTGTGAGTGAATTAAACGTTCAATTGCTTTCATGAGCTTGTTCTCTCACTGCCCTGAGTTTAAGACAAGGGGTTAGCTATCTTGGAATTAAGATTACTTTATTTTCAAGAATCTAATTTCTTCTTCACTTTTTGCTTAAGGAGAAACATATGAAATAGCGCAAGCACATTTCCAATAACCTTTTTAAGGAATAGCAACTTTGCTTAACTTTCTTCTCAAGTCTATGGTTAAGGAAAACATGGCAGTTAAGAAGACATGTCTTCTTAAAAAGGTTCTGTGAATCTGGGCCCTGGTTTGTCATCATGAGCCAATCGTTAATCTGCTCTGACTCCTGACCTGTGGTTACTCAGTCTTCACAACCAATAGGCTGCCTCGTACCACTGCTGTTTCCGCATGCAAAGATCACCAGTTCACACAACAGTATGGTCTGACTCTGAGCATCAAAGCACATCTATGTAGTACATTAACAGCATGCACAATCCATAATAGTATGATGGAAGGCTTTCAGATTTGTTTCTGTTGAATTTGAACTCCATTTCACCCTGATGAAATAACACTATGACAGTGTGACACTGCTTTTGTCCAGGTCACAGTTGAGTGTGAATCTCCAAGAGCTGTCAATGGCCCTTCGCTGACCTCAACAAGCATCAGGTTTGATAATATATATATGCATGTATGTAAAGATACAGTAGGCATTTAGCTACCTAGGAGCTATTCAATGCATATTTTAACACAAGATAATTTAACGAACCATGCACTAGACTAGATCAATAGCCTTGAGCTTTAAGAGAGAGAGAGAAGGTGACTTAGAAATCAGGAGAGAAAGAGAGAGAAGAAAAGTCTGCCATTTCACGGTTGCTGGAAGCACCGTCTGGAATATTGAATGTCCATGTCCATATGAGACCCCAGGTTCATTGAAATTCAATGAACAACACAGCTTGTCTTTCATGTGAGAACATCTCCAATGTTGAAATGCAGGAAGCTGAGCCCAACTGCTGTCATTATTAATGGCACACAAACAGAGAGCAAAGCGTTCTGTTGCATAGCCAAAACCTTTTCCTAGCTTAATTATTCCGTCTACCACAGCTCCAATATGAACACTCATCATCTATATTCAATATGTACACTCATCGTAATACTGTTCATCCAGTCTCTCACTCCTTTCTCGCCTGCTTTCTCGCCTCTTCTCTCAAACCTTTCTCTTCCAACTCAGAGGTGTTTTTTGCTAGTACATAGAACACCATAGAGATGATGAGGAGATAGCCTGGGGAAACTCATGATTCTGATGCAAGGCCAATATGAGACTCCCTCCTCCTCCCCCTCTCTTTTCTCCTCCCAGAGCCCAGTGGCACACCAACACCAACCGGACTGTCATTAGACTAGACTAGATTCAGCCTTGGGTCACCGTTATCATACACCCTGGACTGAACTTTTGTGTCAGTTGTATACATATTGTCTCTCTTTATCTTGCTTACATGCCAACAAAGACTGCATAGGTCTGAAACACGCTGATGAAAGCACCTTTAAGCTATATTTTGATATAGATATAATATATACAGTAAGTCATCTATCCTGTTAGGCTATATTGTGGTGTCATATTGGTCTCGTCATTTGGGTGTTGAGAAGGGGCACACTGGGTCACTGGTTCTGGGTGTTCATTAGTTGATTAGTCGATCAGTTAAGCAGATGGCTGTCTGTAGATGACTAAGACAATCTTAGCATCAGGCCCTCAGAAGCCCAGCTATTCCCTTGTTTGAACTGATCTCAGTTGAGAACTGGAAACGAAGCTGTGGCAATATTGTAGAGAAATGCTGGGAACAACCCACTGGGCACAGACATCAGTTTAACATCTACTTTTGATTTACATTTGGTTGAGTTGTCAACTAACATGAATTCAATGTGAAATCAACAAAAAATTCCGCCATGTCATTGGATTGGATTTAGGTTAAAAATACGAAATTCCCTTACGTTGATGACTTATTTCAAATCCAATCAGTTTTCCACCTTGATTCAACGTTATCATATTGAATTTTTTGGTTGAAATGATGTGGAAACATCATTGATTCAACCAGTTTTTGCCCAGTGGGAAGAGTCTTCCTATCTAAATTCCCTGGGGGAAATCTCCTGCACATTTCACTGTCGATGTTAGAAGGGAGAAAAAAAACATACTTTTCAAATCATAATGTAACGTATATAAATGGCGATACTGGAGTTTTAGATTAGATAAGGAACGTCATTTGGAGAATGGCTATACGAAGAAGGTGATGATCAAAAGGAATTTATGTATGTCACGTAGATCCATTGGTACACTAAAGACACATTCAAGGACTTATAGATTTCTTTAATAATGAAAATATACCCACCTTGTCATTAATAACGTAATGACCCTAGTGTTGATAAGTACAATTACCTCGTTCTACTCCGTCATTTCATTACAATAGATTGGAGTTGGGGTTGCAAAATTCCAGTAACTTTCTCCAAATTCCCAGATTGTCCAGAAGTCCTGGTTAGAATATTCCCAGAACCAGAAGGGGAATAAGCAGGAAATCTGGAAACCTCCAACCAGGATTTCTGGAAAATCTGGACATTTTGGTCAAGTTACCAGCATTATACAACCCTAATTGGAGTATATTTTTACCACTCACCCTGTAGTCGCTGGCTGTGACGTAGAAGATGGGTTGGAAGGCCAGCCAGATGATACAGGTGGTGTACATGGTGAACCCAATGAACTTGGCCTCGTTAAAGTTCTCTGGACACTTCCTGGTCTTGAAGGCGTAGACTGTGCAGAGGACGATTAGGACGCAGTTGTAGGCCAGAGCAGCCAGCATGCTGGAGTCCTTGCTGTTGCACTTCAGGGTGACTATATCCCTCCTTTCGGGGCTCACCTCCATATAATTAAATAAAACAGAACCATATTAGGAAATAGAGTAGTGTATACAGTATATTAATATAGAATATTATTATATATTTCTATGGTCATGTGATGGGCAATAATATCACTGTGCTTGCTTAACAGTATAGCTTTCTTCCCTGACCCTCACTGGGCTGGAACCAGGGATCATCTGCTCTGCAAACATACACGACCCTCCACTTGACAAAAGCTAATGAGTTGATAGCTTGTGTGGAAACATTTCAGGCCAGGGAGTGATGTTAGGAATCCAACTCTGTTACGCCCACCTCCTTCCTCACGCCAGGCATCTCTACCAGGAGCCAGACCACAGCCACCAGGAGCTGACAGGAGATAAGTCCACCGCAGATGGCCACCTGGGAGGCTGGGCTGATGAACCGTGGCCGTGTGGCCCCGTCCTTCACCCCGCTGAAGATCCTCGCGATGCGGTTGGTCTTAGTGAGCAGTGCCGAGTAGCACACGGCGAAGGAGGTTCCCAGGCCTAGTCGACGTAGGGTACACACGGCCATCGAGGGCTTGGCGATGTAGATGAAGGTCATGCTGTAGCACATTAGGACCCCGAGTAGGAGGATATAGGACAGCTCACGGCCGCTGGCTTTGACCACAGGGGTGTCATTGTTCTTGAAGAACAGGCCCACCACGGAAAGGGTACACAACATGCCCAGGCAGGAGATGGTGACGGGCCCAATGGCCCAGGCATCCTAAATCAAATGAAGGTTTATTTAAAGTGTTATTTCACACGTAAATGTCTCAAAACACAGACAAATATTTTAAAAAGAGGAGAAAAATTTGGTAAAACAGTGACAGTACCTCCCAGCGGATGTACTCCTCTGGGAGGTCGAAGCAGCCTGTCAGGTTGGCCTGGGGCCACTGTCCGAAGCTGCAGTCTGCACAGGTGAACTCATCCAGCAGGTACTGGTAGGGCTGGCAGGGGAAATAGATAGTTAAACATCTACAGAACATCTACAAACTATCAACAATATTTCAACTTACTATCCACTTACCCTAGCCCTAAACTTAACCATCCTAACCCCCCCCAAAAAAGGTAGTGCATACTCAACCGGCAGAAATGAATGGCGCCGGATGGAACACACCCTCAAAGTGAGCTGCTGATCATCGGAAGATAAACTATACAATGAAAAAATAAATGAATCTCTCACACTCATCTCTCCTTGCTTGTGGATGTATTACCTGGCAGGGGATGCAGATCCAGCAGCACACATCTCCAGGCTGCATGCTCTTCACCTCGTTCTTCCTGCAAGGATCACTGCACTGGGAGGTGGGGGGCGCTCCGGCTGGGCCCCTCCATGGCACCTGGCTGGTGTTCAGGATCAGGCCCTGGGCCCAGTAACCCACCTGAAGAGGAAAGGAGAGATACTTTATTCTTCTTCCTTTTTCCCATCCCCAGACACACACACAGGGTCAGCCGTGGTTCAGCACTCCTGGATGAAGAGCTACATACCTTCCTATACACGTATTTATCATCCAGTTTGTGGTAGTGGAAGATGTTGTAGCGGCCCAGACTGTCCCCGTAGGTGTCAAAACGCACGATGTTCTCCGTGTCGGCAGGTCTGAAGGGAGCTGAGGGGAAACAGAAATACTGTATATCAATGATGACATTTCAGAAGAAAGAACAACTCTGCAAACAAATCACAAATGAGATGTTATGTCAATGTTTCCTTTATCTTATCCATTTGCTTTTTAATTCATTTATTTAATGGAACATCTATTCAAGAGGCATCTTCTCAAAATAGTGCACGCTGTTCGCCTACTCTAAGCATCTTACTGAGTCCCTATTTGTTACTGATCCCACTGCAAATCAAATCATCCCCAAACCCTTTTCAACAGGGACACAACATAAACTGCGAAACCAATCTCACGGTAAATTCAGATCGGCATTTGTTTCAAATTGCCCCAATGTACCAATATTGATGAAACATTTAATACTCAATTATAATTAGACATCATTCTAGGACTAGCTCAGGTAATAACAGGATTGCTATGTGATTCTGAGCTGCTTCCGCTCTGTTCTTACATTCTGCGTTATCACATTGAAAATAAGAAATGTAAGAATAGATTAAATGTATTATTTCTGATGACATGAATGGTACACTATATATACAAATGTATGTGGACACTCCTTCAAATTACTGGATTTGGCTATTTCAGCCACACCTGTTGCTGAAAGGTGTATAAAATCAAGCACACACCCATGCAATCTCCATACATAAACATTGGTAGTAGAATGGCCTTACTGAAGAGCTCAGTGACTATCAACGTGGCACCTTTCCAACATAGGATGTGGCTGAATGCCACCTTTCCAACAGCTTACAGCTGCCCCGGTCAACTGTAAGCTCTGTTATTGTGAAGTGGAAATGTCTAGGAGCAACAATGGCTCAGCCGCAAAGTAGTAAGCCGCACAAGCTCACAGAACGGGACTGCCGAGTGCAGAAGCGCGTAGCAACACTCACTACCGAGTTCCACACTGCCTCTGGAAGCAACGTCAGCACAAGAACTGTTCGTCGGGAGCTTCATGAAATGGGTTTCCATGGCCGAGTAGCAGCACACAAGCCTAAGATCACCATGTGCAATGCCAAGCGTCGGCTGGAGTGGGGTAAAGCTAGCCGCCATTGGACTCTGGAGCAGAGGAAATTATTTCTCTGGAGTGATGAATCACACTTCAACATCTGGCAGTCCGATGGACGAATCTGTGTTTGGCGGATGCCAGGAGAACGCTACCTGCCCGAATGCATAGTGCCAACTGTAAAGTTTGGTGTAGGAGAAATAATGGTCTGGGGCTGTTTTTCATGGTTCAGGCCATGTCCCTTAGTTTCAGTTAAGGGAAATCTTAACACTACAGCATACAATGATATTCTAGACGATTCTGTGCTTCCAACTTTGTGGCAAGGCCCTTTTCGGTTTCAGCATGACAATGCCCCTGTGTACAAAGCAAGGTTCCTACGAAATGGTTTGTCGAGATCGGTGTGGAAGAACTTGACTGCCCTGCACAGAGCCCTGACCTCAATCCCTTCTAACACGTTTGGGATGAATTGAATCGCCAACTGCGAGGCAGGCCTAATCGCTCAACATCAGTACCCAACCTCATTAATGCTCTTGTGGCTGAACGGAAGCAAGTCCCCGCAGCAATGTTTCAACATCTAGTGGAACGCCTTCCCAGAAGAGTGGAGGCTGTTATAGCAGCAAAGGGGGTACCAACTCCATATTAATGGCCATGATTTTGGAATGCGATGTTTGATGAGCAAGTGTCCACATAATTTTGGTCAAGTGGTGTACATATACAGTTTAACTATAAATTACAGTACAAGCCAAACGTTTGGACACGCCTACTCATTCAAGGGTTTTTCTTTATTTTTAATATTTTCTACATTGTAGAATAATTGTGAATACATCGAAACTATGAAATAACACATATGGAATCATGTAGTAACCAAAAAAGTGTTAAACAAATCAAAATATATTTTAGATTATTTTAAGTAGCCACCCTTTGCCTTGATGACAGCTTTGCACAGTCTTGGCATTCTCTCAACCAGATTAGCCTGGAATGCTTTTCCAACTGTCTTGAAAGAGTTTCCACGTATACTGAGCTGCTTTTCCTCCACTCTGTGGTCCAACTCATCCCAAGCCATCTCAATTGGGTTGAGGTCAGGGGATTGTGGAAGCCAGGTCATCTGATGCAGCACTCCATCACTCTCCTTCTTGGTCAAATAGCTCTTATACGGCCTGGAGGTGTGTTGGGTCATAGTCCTGTTGAAAAACAAATGATAGTCCTACTAAGTGCAAACCAGATGAGATGGCGTATCGCTGCAGAATGCTGTGGTAGCCATGCTGGTTAAGTGTGCCTTGAATTCTAAATAAATCACTGACATTGTCACCAGCAAAGCAACCCCACACCATCACACCTCCACCTCCTCTATGCTTCACGGTGGGAACCACACTTGCAGAGATCATCCGTTCACCAACACGCCGGTTGGAACAAGAAATCTCACATTTGGACTCATCAGACCAAAGGACAGATTTACACCGGTCTAATGTCCATTGCTCGTGTTTCTTGGCCCAAGCAAGTCTCTTATTGGTGTCCTTTAGTAGTGGTTTCTTTGCAGCAATTCGACCATGAAGGTCTGATTCGCACGGTCTCCTCTGAACAGATGATGTTGAGATGTGTCTATTACTTGAACTCTGTGAAGCATTTATTGGGGTTGCAATCTGAGGTGAACTTGTCCTCTGCAGCAGAGGTAACTCTGGGTCTTCCTTTCTTGTGGCGGTCCTCATGAGAGCCAATTTCATTATAGAGCTTGATGATTTTTGCAACTGCACTTGAAGAAACTTGAAAAGTTCTTGAAATTTTCCGTATTGACTGACCATGTCTTAAAGTAATGATGGACTGTCATTTCTCTTTGCTTATTTGAGCTGTTCTTGCCATAATATGGACTTGATCTTTTATCAAATAGGGCTATCTTCTGTATACCAATCCTACCATGTCACAACACAACTGATTGGCTCAAATGCATTAAGAAGGAAATAAATTCCACAAATTAACTTTTAACAAGGCACATCTCTTAATTGAAATGCATTCCAGGTGACTACCTCATGAAGCTGGTTGAGAAAATGCCAAGAGTGTGAAAGTTGTCATCAAAGCAAAGGGTGGCTACTTTGAAGAATCTCAAATATAAAACATATTTTGATTTGTTTAACACTTTGTTAGTTACTACATGTTTCCATATGTGTTATTTATTCATTTTGATGTCTTCACTATTATTCTACAATGTAGAAAATAGTAAAAATAAAGAAAACCCCTGGAATGAGTAGGTCTGTCCAAACTTTTGACTGGTACTGTATATCTAAACCTGTGCAGTGAATGAAGGGTGCATATAGGCTAACATTGTGATATAGCCCGTAATCAAGTCACCTGACCTTATATGGCTGTTAAGGCCATACACATTTTATTACATTACCCGCAGAATTGGATGCACTGCATATGGCCTCCGGTCCACCCATCATGGAACATTTACTTAAATGGGGATTTCCCTTTCTGGGAGTTCTATTTCTATTGTTAAGACTGCTTCACTCACCATCGAACTTGGCCTTGAGGATGAAATCCCTATAGAACCTCTTCCCGGTGCCTGGCTTCATGGCATCACAGATCTTGGTTGCATTGAGTGGGCAAACTGCCTGCCTCATATTATGTAGGGCATGAGCCATAGCATACACTGCGTTCACTACAAACATGATCTTGGACTCCTGCTCAAACTTGCCGTCCCGCAGACTCTGTTCGCTACAACCAAGCTCTGTGAGACTACAGTCGAAGCGGTGCTCCCAGAATTCTCTGAACCAGGGGTTCCGTGTGTTAGTGTAGGGGTTCAGCTTGGTGAAGTAGTCGGCAAACTCCCGGATGGGGTAGGAGGCCAGCTCGATGGTGAAGGCCCCCTCGGCTGCTGTCTCACTTCCCCTCACAACACTCTCCTGCAAATCATTCACATTTTCTCAGTAATTGGAATGAAAATACACCCTCTATCAAAATCGCAAAACATTACATTTCATGGTAAACAAAGGTAAAATGATGGAAATCTATTCTTATAAAGGAATGTATTCCTTAATTGTGAAGGAGTCGATTTTGATTGTTAGGAAATCGAGAATCAACTCTTTTTGAACGGAAGCCAAGGCCCTACCTGAGCCCCCCAGCCGTCGCTGGCCACCCAGATGAAGGTGACGTTCATGCGGGCGGCAGCCACTAGCAGCTCCCTGGCATCCTCACTGCGTGTGAACAGAATGACCACCTTGGCATTGGACTTCTGCTGCAGCGAGCGGATCACCTGGTCGAAGCTGTACCGGTTCATCGAGCGGCTCACCTGTTAATTATGCACCAGCTTTGAACCATCATGTGCTAGAATAAGACATAGTCTATAACAACAAGGCAGCAAAAGATACAACACTATTCTAAATGGAATCAACCAATGTCAGGATTTAATCTGATCGTGGGTTGTCGACAAATCAGCTTTTAAAGCCAATTTCCAATTGAGCTGCAGTGTTTACAGTGAATGCGATCTCTGCTAACGCGGTAAAATTGCCTTTAGAAACCCCATTGTCGTCAACCCGCGATCAAATTAAATTTAATACCATGCAATAGTATTGTAGCGAAATCGGTGGGTAGCCCATATTTGGATTCTAACCCGGGTCCAGAGACTCTTAAACCAACACCTTAACCATTACGCCAAGATTTCTGAACTCCTTGACAAGGTCCGTAGGTGTTGGGTAAATGTCGCTACAGTATGAAACCTTTGTAATGATGAATTATTTTCACTGTGAAAGTGGAAACAACAACAAACAAACAACAACAACTGGCTGACCTTGGCCGAGGTGGCGATGCAGATCTGGCGGGCGCGGGCCTCCTGCTGGAAGGCATCGATGCCTGTCTCACCGTAATCGCCCTCGGATGCCACGGTGGACACGTAGGTCCAGTTGAAGTAACGCAGGATCTCGGCGATGGCCTTGGCCTGGTAGAAGTCTGGCGGCACGGTGCGGGCGAAGTAGTCATAGCGAGACTTGTCACTGAGCTTGGCGCTGGTGGAGGCGTAGCTGATCTGAGGGATCTGGAAGAGGCGCAGGAGGTTGGCCACCTGGGGTGGGAAGAAGCGAGGGAGAGTGATAAACCATGCCAGCTAGTCTCAGACATTTAACATAATGCAATCATCTCCCATCTAATCTAAAATTCTAATCTCATAATAATTGAATGATCTCGCCATTTCCACTACTGGAAGAGGCAGAGGGGGGAGTTTGGCCACCTATACAGAGAGAGAGTGAGGGAGGGACGGAGAAACTATGTCAGCTAGTTCCAGACATTTACCACCTACACTTACTGTTGAAAAAGGCCTAAGAGAGCTTTATCCTCATCTAAAATTCAAATGGGCTATAATCACCATATTTATCATGTAAATTATTCTCACAGTGACAATGGCTGCAGCATGTGTATGCTTGGACGTGACCATACACAGTTCCCGCCTTGGGTTAGGTGATCTCAACCGGCACATCATTTATATATACAGTTGAATTCGGAAGTTTACATACACTTAGGTTGGAGTCATTAAAACTCGTTTTTCAACCACTCCACAAATTTCTTGTTAACAAACTATAGTTTTGGCAAGTCGGTTAGGACATTTACTTTGTGCATGACACAACTAATTTTTCCAACAATTGTTTACAAACAGATTATTTCACTTATAATTCACTGTTTCACAATTCCAGTGGGTCAAACGTTTACATACACTAAGCTGACTGTGCATTAAACAGCTTGGAAAATTCCAGAAAATGTCATGGCTTTAGAATCTTCTGATCGGCTAATTGACATAATTTGAGTCAGTCAGGAAGTCATTTGAGTCATTTGAGTCAGTCAGTCAGGAAGTTAAAGCTTGGTCGCAAATGGGTCTTCCAAATGGACAATGACCCCAAGCATACTTCCAAAGTTGTGGCACAATGGCTTAAGGACAACAAAGTCAAGGTATTGGAGTGGCCATCACAAAGCCCTGACCTCAATCCTATAGAAAATGTGTGGGTAGAACTACAAAAGCGTGTGTGAGAAAGGAGGCCTACAAACCTGACTCAGTTACACCAGCTCTGTCAGGAGGAATGGGCCAAAATCCCCCCAACTTATTGTGGGAAGCTTGTGGAAGGCTACCCAAAACGTTTGACCCAAGTTTAACAATTTAAAGGCAATGATACCAAATACTAATTGAGTGTATGTAAACTTCTGACCCACTAGGAATGTGATGAAATAAAATCTGAAATAAATCATTCTCTCTACTATTATCCTGACATTTCACATTCTTAAAATAAAGTGGTGATCCTATCTGACCTAAGACAGGGAGTTTTTACTCGGATTACTCGGATTATTGTGAAAAACTGAGTTTAAATGTATTTAGCTAAGGTGTATGTAAACTTCCGACTTCAACTGTATATATACAAGTGTATACTACCGTTCAAAAGTTTGGGGTCACTTAGAAATGTCCTTGTTTTCCATGAAAACATACATAAAATGAGTTGCAAAATGAATAGGAAATATAGTTAAGACGTTGACAAGGTTATAAATAATGATTTTTAATTGAAAAAATAATTGTGTCTTTCAAACTTTGCTTTCATCAAAGAATTCTCCATTTGCAGCAATTACAGCCTTGCAGACATTTGGCATTCTAGTTGTCAATTTGTTGAGGTAATCTGAAGAGATTTCACCCCATGCTTCCTGAAGCACCTCCCACAAGTTGGATTGGCTTGATGGGCACTTCTTACGTACCATATGGTCAAGCTGCTCCCACAACAGCTCAATAGGGTTGAGATCTGGTGACTATAATAGAGTGGCCAGCACAGACAGAATACCAGCTGACTGCTTCTTCCCTAAATAGTTCTTGCATAGTTTGGAGCTGTGCTTTGGGTCATTGTCCTGACGTAGGAGGAAATTGGCTCCAAATTAAGTGCCGTCCACAGGGTATGGCATGGCGTTGCAAAATGGAGTGATAGCCTTCCTTCTTCAAGATCCCTTTTACTCTGTACAAATCTCCCACTTTACCACCACCAAAGCACCCCTAGACCATCACATTGCCTCCACCATGCTTGACAGATGGCGTCAAGCACTCCTCCAGCATCTTTAAAATAATTTCTGTGTCTCACGAATGTTCTTCTTTGTGATCCGAACACCTCAAACTTAAAAATGTGTTATTTTTCCCATCTTAATATTTTATTTTTATTGGCCAGTCTGAGATATGGCTTTTTCTTTGCAACTCTGCCTAGAAGGCCAGCCTCCCGGAGTCGCCTCTTCATTGTTGACGTTGGGACTGGTGTTGGGTGGGTACTATTTAATGAAGCTGCCAGTTGAAGACTTGTGAGGTGTCTGTTTCTCAAACTAGACACTGTAATGTACTTGTCCTCTTGCTCAGTTATGCACCGGGGCCTCCCACTCCTCTTTCTATTCTGGTTAGAGCCAGTTTGCTCTGTTCTGTGAATGGAGTAGTACACATCGTTGTACAAGATCTTCAGTTTCATGGCAATTTCTCGCATGGAATAGCCTTCATTTCTCAGAACAAGAATAGACTGACGAGTTTCAGAAGAAAGGCCTTTGTTTCTGGCCATTTTTAGCATGTAATCGAACCCACAAATGCTGATGCTCCAGAAATTCAACTTGTCTAAAGAAGGCCACTTTTCTTGCTTCTTTAATCAGCACAACAGTTTTGAGCTGTGCTAACATAATTGCAAAAAGGTTTTCTAATGATCAATTAGCCTTTTAAAATGATAAACTTGGATTAGCTAACACAACGTGCCATTGGAACACAGGAGTGATGGTTGCTGATAATGGGCCTCTGTACGCATATGTAGATATTCCATAAACAATCTGCCGTTTCCAGCTACAATAGTCATTTACAACATTAACAATGTCACACTGTATTTCTGATACATTTGATGTTATTTTAATGGACAAAAGATAAGCTTTTCTTTCAAAAACAAGGGCATTTCTAAGTGACTTCAAACTTTTGAACGGTAGTGTATATATATATATATTAAAGGTGCACTATGCACAAATCGCTCCTCCATTTCCTGGTTGCTAATATTCTAAGAGTTCGCCTAATCTTCAGTTTATGTGAAAAAGTAATTGTGTAGAGAATCATTGTAGCATCTAAATCGCTGTGAAATATTTTGCGTAACCAAAAATATTGTATTGTCAGCTGTTTAAAGCTGGTGTACAAAACTGAAAGTAAAAGACACATAAACCAAACTTAAGAATGGGAAGCATAGAAACAGAGCACATAGAACAGCTATTTCGCTTCTTAGACTTGTTTTCAAAGCAAATGACAGATCTATAACTCTCATTTCTATGTAAATGTGATCGAGTCGCCCAAAAAGTTACATATTGTAGCTTTAAAGGAAATTAACAAAACCACTGCAGCACAACATGTGCTCTGTTTTCAGAGCTAATTTATCAGGGAGTGATATCAACTGCGCAGCCCCAGTCCAAAGGTGTCTATAGTTGTGTCTTAAATGGCACCCTATTCCCTATATGGTGGCTCTGGTCAGAAGTAGTGCACTATATAGGGAAAAGGGTGCATTTGGGAAGCATGAATACATATATATATCTGTAATAAATCTTCTGCTGTCCAAAAATGTTGATCTCTTTATTTCTGCAGTCCCAGTCCAAAAATGCCTATTTCTACTGTATCAGTCTTCCTCAGAGGAGCTTCTTTAAAACAGCTTCTGCTGTCTATCAGGAGCCTACCTTAGGATTTGACTTGCATTGGTGAGATGAGGAGGCCTCCAGCCAATGCCCCTTTGACATATCTCCAACCCTGTCTACCATGTCAGCTATCCACAGTACGTGGCGCAAGAGCCATAAGTGGTTATAACAACCATATCTGTTTAATTATATGATAACAACAACAAAAGCATCATTGAGATAAGAACATTAGACGCTTGTTTTGCAATTTGCCCAGCAGCTTAAAGCTGTCTAGTCCAAGGCCAGATACAGTCAAGCCCCCAGAAAGACAGACTGAGGTGTGTGTGTGCGTGTGTGTTGTAATCTACAGTCAATATTCTGACACCATAAGCTCATTATGCCCCAAATAACTTGAACAAGATTTATTGAACTACAGCGTGGGCGCTAGTGAAAGTGTATTCTGCTGAGAGCAACGAGGGACATTACTATGTGTGATGCACCACTCTGAAAGCAGATCATGTTGAATGAGCATTAGAAATTGTAATCATTGTCACAAGAAACATGTGTTTGTTTAGTGGTTAATGTACGTCTATGTTGCCCTTTTTTTTATTGAGTGCCACATTGTCCACAAGAGAATGGTAGCAAAAGTCATCTTCCTTTCAGCAAGAAAAATGGTGTCGATAGAGAGGGCTGCCATGCTTCTAGCTCTTAGGAAACTTTGCAGTATTTAGTTTTTTTATGTGTTATTTCTTACATTATTAGCCCATGTAAGAAATATTACATACAGCCGGGAAGAATTATTGGATATCAGAGAAGCAGTAACTCACCAGCATTACCAGCATTACGACCAGGAATACGACTTTCCTTTTTTGTTCGTACCCCCCAGGGCAATTGAAGTGATTCCAGATGCTAATCAAAAACACTCGGAGTGGTCTTCTAGTCCGACTCAGGAGGCGCACACACCACCCACAGCTTCCGAGTATATTACTTGCTAATTTTCAGTCTCTGGATAATAAAGTTGGCGAGTTCAGGGCGAGGATTTCCTTCCAAAGAGACATCAGGGATTGTAACGTACTCTGTTTCACGGAAACATGGCTCTCTCGGGATATACTGTGAGTCCTTACAGCCAGTTGGAATCTCAGTTCATCGAGCAGACAGGAAAACATATCTCTCCAGGAAGAAGAAGAGTGGGGGTGTATGTTTCATGATTAACTACTCTGGTGAGATTGTGATAACATACTCAAGTCCTTTTGTTCACCCGACCTAGAATAACTCACAATCAAATGCTGACCGTATTACCTCCCAAGAGAATTATCTTCGGTTATAGTTGCAGCCGTGTATATTCCCCCTCAAGCCGATACCACGACGGCCCTCAAAGAACTTCACTGGACTTTATGCAAACTGGAAACCACATATCCTGAGGCCGCATTTATTGTAGCTGGGGATTTTTAACAAAGTAAATGAGAAATTGAGAAAAACCCTGCCGAAGTTCTATTAATACATTGACTGTGGTACTTGCACTGCTAAAACACTAGACCACTGCTACTCCAACTTCTGGGATGCCTACAAGGCCCTCCCCCGCCCTTCCTTTGGCAAATCTGATCATGACTGCATTTTGCTCCTCCCTTCCTATAGGCAGAAACTGAAACAGGAAGTAGCCGTGCTAAGGACTATTCAACGCTGGTCTGACCAATCAGAATCCTCGCTTCAAGATTGTTTTGATCACACAGACTGGGATATGTTCCGGGAAGCCTCCGAGGTTAATATCGACGAATACACTGATACGGTGACTGAGTTTATCAGGAAGTCTATAGGAGATTTTGTACCCACTGTGACTATTAAAACCTACGCTAACCAGAAACCGTGATTAGAAGGCAGCATTTGCGCAAAACTGAAACCGTGAACCATCGCATTTAACCATGGCAAGATGACTGGGAATATGGCCGAATACAAACAGTGTAGGTATTCCCTCCATAAGGAAATCTAACAGGCAAAACGTCAGTATAGAGACAAAGTGGAGTCACAATTCAACGTCTCAGACACAAGACATATGTGGCAGGGTCTACAGACAATAACAGACTACAAAGGGAAAACCAGCCACATCGTGGACACTGATGTCTTGCTTCCCGGACAAACTAAACACCTTCTTCCCCCGCTTTGAGGATAACACAGTGCCACCGATGCTGCCCGCTACCAAGGACTGTGGGCTCTCCTTCTCCGTGGCTGACGTAAGTAAGACATTTAAGCGCGTTAACCTCCGCAAGGCTGCCAGCCCAGACGGCATCCCTAGCATTGTCCTCAGAGCATGCGCAGACCAGATGGCTGGAGTGTTTACCTACATATTCAATCTCTCCCTATCCCAGTCTGCTGTCCCCACATTCTTCAAGATGGCCACCATTGTTTCCTGTACCCAAGAAAGCAAAGGTAATGGAACTAAATGACTATCGCCGCATAGCACTCACTTCTGTCATCATGAAGTGCTTTGAGAGACTAGTCAAGGATCATACCACCTCTATCTTACCTGACACCCTAGACCCACTTCAATTTGCTTACCGCCTTAATAGATCCACAGACGATGCAATCGCCATCGCACTGCACACTGCCCTATCCCATCTGGACAAGAGGAATACCTATGTAAGAATGCTGTTCATTGACTATAGCACAGCATTCAACACCAGGTGGCTCAGGTAGGAAAAAACACCTCCAAATTCACCCATGACTGTGTGGGCACGCACGCCTCCAACTCAATCATCAAGTTTGCAGATGACACAACAGTAGTAGGCCTGATTACTAACAATGACGAAACAGCCTACAGGGAGGAAGTGAGAGCCCTGGGAGTGTTTTGCCAGGAAAATAACTTGTCACCCAACGTTCAACAAAACAAAGGAGCTGATCGTGGACTTAAGAAAACAGCAGAGGGAGCATCCCCCCTATCCACAATGACGGGACCGCAGTGGAGAAGGTAGAAAGCTTCATGTTCCTCAGTGTACACATCACTGACAAACTGAAATGTTCCACCCACACAGACTTGGCACCTAAAACCCTCACAAACCTTTACAGATGCACAATTGAGAGCATCTGTTGGGCTGTATCACCGCCTGGTGTAGCAACTGCACCGCCCGCAACCGCAGGGCTCTCCAGAGGGTGGTGCAGTCTACCCAATGCATCTCCAGGGGCAAACTACCTGTCCTCCAGGACACCTACAGCACCCGATATCACAGGAAGGTCAAAAAGATCAACAAGGACAACAACCACCCGAGCCACTGCCTGTTCACCCCGCTATCATCCAGAAGGCGAGGTCAGTACAGGTACATCAAAGCTGGGACCGATAGACTGAAAAACAGCTTCTATCTCAAGGCCATCAGACTGTTAAATAGCCATCACTAGCAAATTAGAGGCTGCTGCCCTATATACATAGACTTGAAATCACTGGCCACTTCAATAGCGGAACATTACTCACTTTAATAATGTTTACATATTTTGCATTACTCATCTCATATGTATATACTGTATTCTATCCTATTTTACTGTATCTTAGTCTATGCCGCTCTGACATTACTTGCCCAAATATTTATATATTCTTAATTTCCATTCCTTTCCTTTAGATGTGTGTATTTACATTTACATTTAAGTCATTTAGCAGACGCTCTTATCCAGTATTGTTGTGAAATTGTTAGATATTACTGCACTGTTAGAGCTAGAAACACAAGCATTTCGCTACACCCGCAATAACATCTGCTAAACACTTGTATGTGACATTTCAATTTATCTGATGTTGTTCTCCATCTCTCCAGCTTTCCATGCCCGCCCCAGGGTTTCTGAGTTTGTGCCAATGTGTGTTCTAACACTACTGTAACTAACTAGCACTGTCTCTCAGGCACCTCATGATGCCTAGAGGGTTCCACAGCCCTACCATTCCCTTGGAGCTCATTTAACAATTCCTCTTCACACTAATCCACATTTAGATTCCCATTCTTTCACCAGCCTTCATTCGCTTCCCAGTTTCCAGCTTTAAGTAGCCAGATATTAATCTTTAAATAGGGAAATTAATCCAGTATTTGATACTTCATGCACATCCTTACACAAACAATGTTCTGTGGAACATAAAATACAAGTATTCGTATGCCGTGTTGCAGCTGTATGTTTTTCAAAGCACATATGTGGCCTTTTTCATTCTGTAATTCTATACATCACTGACACTGATGACTTTTTCAGAGCACATATGTGGCCCCAATTGTGGTTTATGTGGTATGATATGATTGGACATTGTGCTGTCTTCAATCAGATGTACAGTATGAGATGCTAAAGAGTATGATCCTACAGAAGTCTCGCCATTTGTGTCTGAAACAGAAAAATAAGACTTAACTTACCATAGATGCAACATAAATGTACTGCTTATTGCCTAAACTGTAGACAACATTCCTTCAGTCCTATGGATGGCATCTGGGAGCTTACAGCTGATTGAGCGATTTTGTCCAAGACATATCTGGGTATTTCATTTCAAGGACACTGTTGCATAAATAAACGTCAGGGGCATCAAAGTGGACGGACATTGTACAAGCTGGAGAGACCAAATAGACCAGTTAGTATGGTGAGTGCAACGCTAACATACTGTGTAGTGCGTCTCCCTGGAGCGTGCCTCTATAAACTGGCCATAGAGTTGGATAGAGAGGACGCACTTACCACGAAAACCTCAATGGGGCTGCCCATGCTGTCACAGAAGTGATCATGGCAAAGATAGGGGATGGGCTATCTTTCTAACTCAATGGAGTTAACTGAAATTAACCCTGATCTTAACCGACTCTGACAGTTCCATTTAAAACACCCTGTAGACCACAGGCCTGGGGAAGCAGCAGGCACACTTTGTCCCTAGAGAAGAAATGGAGTAAATATTATCTATTTAGACAGGCGCAATGCAATGATCCCTCTGGACAACAGCGTAAGTCCATTCCATGTCCTCCTTCTAGCTGAATATAGAACAGGAGCAGAGGGTCGACTGATATATGAATCCACTGAGAGAACTAAACTTTAACATATCATGATGGCTACCTGGGGCGGAAGGTAGCCTAGTGGTTAGAGCATTGGGCCAGTAACCGGGGTAGGCCGTCATTGTAAATAAGAATTTGTTCTTAACTGACTTGCCTAGTAAAATAAAAAAAATACTTGCTTTTATTGGTTCTCTGTCTTTGCAACCATTTTAACCCTTACCTTATGTTCAATTCAGCCTACACCATTTATGTTCAGAGTAAATTAAGTACAGTAAGTACAGTAAGTACATCAAGATAATACATATATGATTTTAACCTCCCAAAATGTATTTTCCAGTAGATGAGAATGTTCTCTTTCATATATGTCTTTCCCCTGAATTGATAGACCCAACTGTTCCAAATTTAGAGTCAAATGTTTGATTACTGTACCAAAGTCATATATCATTCAAATTATGACATTGTATTACATTTATGGAAATGTTATGCTCATTTTTTGCCAAATTTTCGATCACTGTCCCTCAGTGTAACGAGTGCCCTGAGAGTCGGAAAGCAAGTTCAGGGAGTGAGTGTTTTAATAAATAAAAGAAACAATGAACACGAAACACAAACAAAGCACCGACATGAAAACAGAGTCAATCACACCTGAGGATAGAACCGAGGGGAGTGACAGATATAGGGAAGATAATCAAGGAGGCGATGGAGTCCAGGTGAGTGTCATGAGGCGCAGGTGCGTTTGATGATGGTGACAGGTGTGCAGGATAATCAGCAGCCTGATGACCTGAGCCTGAGGCCAGAAAGGGAATATATGTGACACTCGGCCTCTAAACATCAAAATACCTGAACATCAAAATACATCAAAATACCTCTGAACATCAAAATCCTTGTGATCATCATGGATAGACCTTTACTGCACATAATACCATTTGTCTCTAGCACAAAAATCAAGGTCAATTTGACTTCAAATTTACTTCAGAACAGTGTTGCTCAGCCTCTGAGCATCATCGGGACATCATTTGGTAACACTTTATTTGGATAGTTAATCTGTAAATGCTCTACAGACTATCTACAGACTATCAGTAACATTTCAACTAACTATCTACTAACCCTAGCTCTAACCGTAACATTAACCCTTATCCTAACCCTAAACGTAACCCTAGCACTAACCTTAAACCTTACCCTAACCCTTATTCTAACCCTAACTGTAACCTTAGCAAGCAGTTGCTTATCAACAGATAGTTTGTTGATAGTATAACCTTCTGTAGAGCATCTACAGATGGAAAATCCAGACTATCCAAATAAAGTATGACCCATCATACTGATATCTTTGTGATCAGCATGGTTTCACCATTCTTGTGCAGGAAGCAGCTTGTTTTTAGGACACACAGTTCACAAGTTATATACAGTGGTTCATCCTTAAAAAGTTGCGTCATACTGCGGCACACCTGCGGCACACTAACTGATTCCATATGTGTTATTTCATAGCTCTGATGTCTTCACTATTATTCTACAATGTAGAAAATAGTAAAAATATTGAAAAATCCTGGAATGAGTAGGTGTCCAAACTTTTGACAGTACTTGTTTAATTAATTTGATTAATATTATGGTGTTTCTATTGCAGGAAAAACTAAAAACCCGCTGTGTTTCTGTTACGATGGAACAGAAAATATGGCACTGTATAACGTGACGCTCATAAATTCAAAGAGTTGTCAGATTGTCAGTTTGTAAATTCAGACCGTTTCGCTCTGACGTTGTAGGGTTGATTTGAGCGTTCTGGCCTTACAACGGCAGTCAAGCATCCAAGCTAACGTTGGCTAGCTTGCTAGCTACTTCCAGACACAAATGAGACCACTCTGACCATTTTACTCACCCTAGTAGAGCTGGTTAGGCAATTTTCGTGTTAACCAGAGCGTTGGTGACTCTAACTGTGCTGCTGGAAACAATTTAATTATGCTTTTTTGCAGATGTTTACTGACACCGGCCATATTCAACGGGTGTTGAGCACTCATAAATTCATTATTCTGTGCAGACGAGAGTGCTCTGAAATCGGTGTAGATTGCCAGAGCGAATTTACGATAGCACCCGATTGTCCATTGAGAACGCACAACGACTATACCTTTTAGCCAAGCTAAGAATGACGGGAATAATCAACTCAATAAAAGTTGGGTAGTTAGATAGCCTATAGTTAATATACTGTCAAGTTTGATGTATACCTATTAATGTTAGGTAGTCAGCCAACATAACGTGTAAGGTAACTTATATGAGAAGTCATTACTTTATTACATTGAGTAGCAAGCTACTGTGAGACCGCACTCTATCAACTCTGCGGCTTGAGCATGCTTTTGGTGCACAGTCGATAGCGCGCTGAACTTCGGGCAAGAAGGTTGAGGGTTCGAAACCTGCTCCCTGCTTGTTTCATTTGAGGTTGTGCACAATTATCAGTTTATTATTTGGTTTATACTGCCCATTCATTGTCAGTTAGAGACACGGTAGTGTATTGAGACCCAAAAGCATAATCAGTGCTCTAACTCCCCCTTGGTCGTTAGGGCAAATCTGGTCTGTGATAGGAGGGGGGGTTTCACACCTAGCTCGGCTATTAGACTATTCTTTAGTAAAGGTTCAATAGTCTATTGTTCAGATATTAGTCCCCCTCCCCAGCTTGCAATGAATTCATGTATTTTTGTCGAGAGCAAAACGTTTTTATTTTCAATCAAAAATTATTTTTCTGTAAGCAACTTTTTTTTATTTTCAATCAAAAAGAATTGTTCAGAAAGCAAAAACGAGGTTTCAAAGTAAAAAAATTAAATTGCAATTTAATATTTTGTAATAGAGCGCAAAACTTTACGCATTTTGTTCCCCCAAAATATTTAGAGAACAAAAAGTGTATTTGAAAACAAAACTCCAATTCAATTTCTCTATCAACCATTTTGGCAATTTTTTGAGTGTCAGTTTGGCTACAACCAATACTGTTCAGCCTTTCTTTACAACACAAAGAAGTGACCTTGGATCACCTACGAAGAAGGACTGTCTGATTACGGCATCTCAGGTAATCAGCTGAGCGTTCTTCTGTCCAACTTTTACATAGCTCTTAGTTAGATCCTACGATTCAGTGTCGTTTCATAACATTGTACTATATTACATACATGCCGTAGAATGATAAATCATGCAATTACTATTCTCAAGCTAACCAAAAGCATTTAGCTACGAATGCCTGTACAGACCATTTTCAGTTGAATTAATCTAACTTTCTTTCATGGCAACTCATAAGCAGGCCATGTCCTATTTGTTTCATAGTCGATATATAATCGTATTTCATGACAGTGTAAACGGTTAGCTTTTTTTACAGAAGGATGAAAGAACACAATATGTCTGTCAGATAAAGAAATAGACCAGAAAGTCTGCGCCATTAAGGCAAGGATGCCCCATGCGGGCTTTAGAATGGTCAAAGGAAGTTTCAGAGCAATGGGCCATTGTGTACAATGCCGAAGAGTTAGGGAGTCTTTGCAGCGTGTAGATGGTGCAGGTATCATTGCATATTTCCCATCACCTAATGAACAACCACAATACCAGTCTGGTGTTAAAGGGATAGGTCTCTTTTTTCTCCACTTCCTGTCTGAATGACATGCCCAAAGTAAACTGCCTGTAACTCAGGCCCTGAAGCCAGGATATGCATATAATTGGTACCATTGGAAAGAAAACACGTTGAAGTTTGTAGAAATGTTAAAATAATGTAGGAGATTATAACACAATAGATATGGTAGGAGAAAATCCAAAGAAGAACACACCGGTATTTTGTTTTGAGAGAGACCATCCTCTTAGAAATGTAAGAGAAAGGTTGTATAGCTCTCTGGATGCAATTCCTATGGCTTCCACGGGGTGTCAGCAGTCTATGTTCAAGATTTCAGGCTTGTAACTTCAAAAACAAATAAGAAATATCAGTTTTAGGAGAAAGACACAGTCTTGGAAATTCGTGTTTGCGCGCCATGAAGACATTACGCACCTGATCGGTTTCCTATTGAACATACTTCTTTCTGAAAGAAATATTACAGTTTGATTACATTTTAGGGTATCTGAGGAGTAAATACAAATGTATTTTGACTTGTTGAAATAAAATTTAGGGGTAGATTTTCAGATTCCTTTCACTGCAAATTGAACGAGTGGATTACTCAAATCGATGACGCCAACTAAACATACTTTTTGGGATATAAAGAAGGATTTTATCTAACAAAACGACACTACGTTATAGCTGGGAACCCCCGGATAACAAATCAGAGCAAGATTTTCAAAAAGTAAGTGAATATTTAATTGTTATATGTGAACGTATGAAACCTGTGCCACTGGAAAAATATTTTGAAATGGGGCACTGTCCTCAAACAATCACATGGCATGTTTTCGCTGTAATAGCTACTGTAAATCGGACAGTGCAGTTAGATTAACAATAATTTAAGCTTTCAGACAATATAAGACACTTATATGTACCTAAATATTTAAAATAACTAATATTTATGATTATTTCTTTGAATTGTGCACCCTCCAGTTTCACCGGAAGATGTCCAACTAGCGGAACACCGATCCTTAAGATGTTTTTAAACTTTCTGTGCTGTATTAACGTATCCTGAAAATGACATTTGCTGCTTTAGATTGAACGGTCATATCTGAGTTATTGTAATCATATCTACAAAAAATAAGCTATTTTCTTTACTTTCAAAGTGCGAGCTGATCAAGGGGTCAAAAATGTAGATATTGCCAGATGTTCACTGTCCGAGGAACAGGCCGTGGAAGCTTTATTGCTGGCAAAAGTGTCCATAACCAGAGGTAATTAAACTGTTCTGTGTTCTTTTTCTCTCTTCCTCTCTGCCTGTCTTGTTGTACATGGAACCTGTCTCACATTCACAGTTTGGAGGAAGAAGGATACCTTGACCTGTCGAATTCTATCCACCTCTTCTGTGTGGGATATGTGTTCTTTCCTTGTCTGCGGGCAGATCTGCAGCATTTCACAGAGAGTTGGAATAATCACCATTTAAGTACAGAGGCGATCCTGACACCTCACCAGCTGTGGCATATAGGAATGCTCCAAACACCTGTGCACATTTTTCCTTTTGCCTTAGCACTACACAGCTGATTCAAATGATCAAGTCATCATCAAGCATTAAGTGGTATTTATGTCTAATAATGACATTATCTTCTATCGTTTGTCCTCATGTGTCTGTTTTTCAGCATAAAGTACTCTGTAGCCACTTAGTGTGGACACCAGGTGAGACCACACACACACAATAACAGTCTCTCTCCTTCACTTCATCCCTCTCCCCCTTCTCCCTAAATCCTCTAGGTTATATCAGCTGTGTCGGTGAACCCCTCCTGCATCTGAACTGGCTGACACAGATGGCACAGCATGATCATAGGTGAGAGGTCACTTGGTTCGGGTCAACAGGAAGTGTTATTAAAGAGATGCTTTACATTGAAATACAGATAGAGATGTAGTAGTCCCAGAGTTAATGATCCAAGGTCAGTTTTGCATTTCACTTTCTAATTATTATGATGACTGACTGTGTTAGAATAAAAAAACACGGCTTAATCATGCTCTCTCTATCCATCTGTCTCTCATCTGCAGGTATGTTTTGATGTGAGAGAGGAAGCCAGTCCCGTCATCGCCAACTCACCCGCTCTTAACGGGATCATTGCCCCTCCAGCGGGATGGTTGAGCTAATGTGCGCTAATGTGATTAGCATGACGTTGTAAGTAACAAGAACATTTCCCAGGACATAGACATGTATTTTATAGGCAGAAAGCTTACATTCTTGTTAATCTAACTGCACTGTCCAATTTACAGTAGCTATTACAGTGAAGAAATACCATGCTATTGTTTGAGTAGAGTGCACAACAAAAAACTTTCATCACGGCAACTGGTTTGATACATTCACTTCTGAAGTTAAATAATGTACTTGCATTCAGTAATCTTCCTCTGATTTGTCATCCTGAGGGTCCCAGAGATAAAATGTAGCATAGTTTTGTTTGATAAAATCCATTATAATTTTCAAATGTAAGAACTGGGTTCTACAGTTTGAACCCCTGCTGTTTCTGGTCCCACACCCACCCCGCCCGGCCATCTAGATATGTGAAGGTTAGTTTGTGTATTCTGTAGGTTTAACGGTTTTCTTCCAGGGGTGAAGGAGAGGACCAAAATGCAACGTAGCCAGTGCTCAACATGTTTAATTAAAGAACCAGTGAACACTACAAACAACTTACAAAATAACAAACGTGAAAACCGATACAGACCTATCTGGTGCAGAACACAAACACAGAGACAGGAAACAAACACCCACAAACTCCCAACACAAAACAAGCCTCCTATATATGATTCTCAATCAGGGACAACGATTACCATCTGCCTCTGATTGAGAACCATATTAGGCTGGACATAGAAACAGACAAACTAGACACACAACATAGAATTCCCACCCAGCTCACGTCCTGACCAACTAAACACATACAAAACAACAGAAAACAGGTCAGGAACGTGACAGAACCCCCCCCTCAAGGTGCAAACTCCTGGCGCACCCCTAAAACTCAAGGGGAGGGTCTGGGTGGGCATCTGTCCGCGGTGGCGGCTCCGGCGGTGGACGAGGACACCACTCCACCACTGTCTTTGTCCCCCTCCTTAGCGTCCTTTGAGTGGCGACCCTCGCCCACGACCTTAGCCTAAGAATCCTCCCCAAGGCCCCCACATGATTTTGGAGGTAGCTCAGGACAGAGAGGTAGCTCAGGACAGAGAGGTAGCTCAGGACAGAGAGGTAGCTCAGGACAGAGAGGTAGCTCAGGACAGAGAGGTAGCTCAGGACAGAGAAGTAGCTCAGGACAGAGAAGTAGCTCAGGACAGAGAAGTAGCTCAGGACAGAGGGGTAGCTCAGGACAGAGGGGTAGCTCAGGACAGAGGGGCAACTCCGGACTAATGGCAGCTCCGGACTGAGTGGCAGCTCCGGACTGAGTGGCAGCTCCGGACTGAGTGGCAGCTCCGGACTGAGTGGCAGCTCCTGACTGAGTGGCAGCTCCTGACTGAGTGGCAGCTCCTGACTGAGTGGCAGCTCCTGACTGAGTGGCAGCTCCTGACTGAGTGGCAGCTCCTGACTGAGTGGCAGCTCCTGACTGTAGGGCAGCTCATGACTGTAGGGCAGCTCATGACTGTAGGGCAGCTCATGACTGTAGGGCAGCTCATGACTGTAGGGCAGCTCATGACTGTAGGGCAGCTCATGACTGTAGGGCAGCTCATGACTGTAGGGCAGCTCATGACTGTAGGGCAGCTCATGACTGTAGGGCAGCTCATGACTGGCTGGCGGCTCTGGACGCTCATGGCTGGCTGACGGCTCCGGCAGATCCTGTCTGGTTGGCGGTCTGGCAGATCCTGTCTGGTTGGCGGCTCTGGCAGATCCTGTCTGGTTGGCGGCTCTGGCAGATCCTGTCTGGTTGGCGGCCCTGGCAGATCCTGACTGACGAATGGCTCTAGCGGCTCCTGACTGACGAACGGCTCTGACGGCTCGGGACAGACGGGCGGCTCTAACGGCTCGGGACAGACGGATGGCTCAGACGGCGCTGGGGAGACGGATGGCTCAGACGGCGCTGGGGAGACGGATGGCTCAGATGGCGCTGGGGAGACGGATGGCTCAGACGGCACTGGGGAGACGGATGGCTCAGATGGCGCTGGGGAGACGGATGGCTCCGATGGCGCTTGGCAGACGGCCAGCTCAGACGGCGTTGGGCAGACGGACAGTTCAGACGGCGTTGGGCAGACGGACAGTTCAGACGGCGTTGAGCAGACGGGCAGTTCAGGCGCCGCTGGGCAGACGGGCAGTTCAGGCGCCGCTGGGCAGACGGCAGACTCTGGCCGGCTGAGACGCACTATAGGCCTGATGCGTGGTGCCGGAACTGGAGGTACCGGGCTGAGGGCACGCACCTCAGGGCGAGTGCGGGGAGCAGGAACAGGGCACACTGGACTCTCGAGGCGCACTATAGGCCTGGTGCGTGGTACCGGAACTGGAGGTACCGGGCTGAGGGCACGCACCTCAGGGCGAGTGCGGGGGGAAGGAACAGTGCGTACAGGGCTCTCGAGGCGCACTATAGGCCTGGTGCGTGGTACCGGAACTGGAGGTACCGGGCTGAGGGCACGCACCTCAGGGCGAGTGCGGGGAGAAGGAACAGTGCGTACAGGGCTCTGGAGACGCACAGGAGGCTTGGTGCGTGGTGCCGGAACTGGAGGCACTGAGCTGGAGACACGCACCATAGGAAGAGTGCGTGGAGGAGGAACAGGGCTCTGGAAACGCACTGGAAGCCTGGTGCGTGGTGTAGGCACTGGTGGTACTGGGCTGGGGCGGGGAGGTAGCGCCGGAAATACCGGACCGTGCAGGCGTACTGGCTCCCTTGAGCATTGAGCCTGCCCAACCTTACCTGGTTGAATACTCCCCGTCGCCCGACCAGTGCGGGGAGGTGGAATAACCCGCACCGGGCTATGTAGGCGAACCGGGGACACCATGCGTAAGGCTGGTGCCATGTAAGCCGGCCCAAGGAGACGTACTGGTGGCCAGATATGTAGAGCTGGCTTCATGGCACTTGGCTCAATGCTCAATCTAGCCCTACCAGTGCGGGGAGGTGGAATAACCCGCACCGGGCTATGCACACGTACAGGAGACACCGTGCGCTCTACTGCGTAACACGGTGTCTGCCCGTACTCCCGCTCTCCACGGTTAGCCTGGGAAGTGGGCGCAGGTCTCCTACCTGCCCTTGGCCCACTACCTCTTAGCCCCCCCCCAAGAAATTTTTGGGGTTTCTTCTCGGGCTTCCTTGCTAGCCGCGTACCTTCATAGCTTCGGTTCCTTTCTCCGGTAGCCTCTGCTCTCCTCAATGCCTCCAGCTGTTCCCATGGGAGGCGATCCTTTCCAGCCAGGATCTCCTCCCATGTGTAGCAACCCTTGCCGTTTAAGACATCTTCCCATGTCCATTCCTCTGTCTGTCTCTGCTGCTGTCGCTGACCGTTGCCACGCTGCTTGGTCCGGGTTTGGTGGGTGTTTCTGTAACGGTTTTCTTCCAGGGGTGAAGGAGAGGACCAAAATGCAGCGTAGCCAGTGCTCAACATGTTTAATTAAAGAACCAGTGAACACTACAAACAACTTACAAAATAACAAACGTGAAAACCGATACAGACCTATCTGGTGCAGAACACAAACACAGAGACAGGAAACAAACACCCACAAACTCCCAACACAAAACAAGCCTCCTATATATGATTCTCAATCAGGGACAACGATTACCATCTGCCTCTGATTGAGAACCATATTAGGCTGGACATAGAAACAGACAAACTAGACACACAACATAGAATTCCCACCCAGCTCACGTCCTGACCAACTAAACACATACAAAACAACAGAAAACAGGTCAGGAACGTGACAGTAGGGAAGCTAATTTTCCATCATTTATGACCTTCCTGGGTGTGTGTATTTTTTTTATTACCATATCATTTTTGTATGTTCTCTGTAGTTATGTACTTGAAAATGTATCAACTGACCAATTCGGCACATTTGGGTAGACTTGCTAAAAAATGTCTGATGTATTGCAATGCTTCACTGGATCAGTCTGAAACTGTGCACATATAGTGCTGCCATCTAATGGCTAAATCCTAAATTGCTCCTAAACTGCAACATTATTTTATGGCCTTTCTCTTGCATTTCAAAGATGATGTAACAAAAAATAAATTAAAAAACATGTTTTTTTTGTTTGTATTATCTTTTACAAGATCTAATGTGTTATATTCTCCTACATTAATTTCACATTTCCAAAATGTCAATGTGTCTCCTTTCAATTGTATCAAGAATATAAATATCCTTGCTTCAGGTCCTGAGCTACAGGCAGTTAGATTTGGGTATGTTATTATAGGCGAAAAAAAAAAAAAAAAGTGTTCAGTCCTTAAGAAGTTTTAAATGCTGTGTTTTACAAGTTTGAGACTCATACTCAGGAAATTAGATGAAGGGTCATGGTGGGTTAAGCATAAGAGTGTATTAGGCTGCATGAACCAACAATGAGGTCGAAAACTCTCATTACTGGCAATTTTTATACATTATTCGACTTTATATAGCTAACTACCCTTGAGCCAGGCGGTCACACATGCATGGGTACCACATCCTCCAGCACTCTCAGACATACAGTGAAGTGCCATTTAACTGTCACCAGATACCACCCCCTCAAAAAAGAAATCTTACAGAAAACATATCAGCATACCACTGGAGTGTGTGACAGTAACTGTCTGTGTATCCCTTCCTGTACACTCTCTCTCTCTCTGTTTCATTCACACTTTCTCCCTCTCTTTGCAAGGTACGACTACGAACAACTCCGCTGCATTAGACCCTTATCAGGTACTTCAATTAAATATTTTTCCAAAAGTCAAACCTTCACCTGTGTCACGTTCCTGACCTTGTTTTCCTTTTGTATTGTTGTGTTTAGTGGGTCAGGACGTGAGCTGGGTGGGCAGTCTGTGTTGTTTGTTCTATGTTAAGTGTCAGGTTTAATTGACCTTGTATGGCTCTCAATCAGAGGCAGGTGTTTTCGTTTTCCTCTGATTGAGAGACATACATAAGGAGGTTGTTTCACATTGTTTGTCGTGGGTGGTTGTCTTCCGTGTCAGTGTATGTTCGCACCACACGGGACTGTTTCGTTGTCGTTAGTATATGTAGTCTGTTCCTGTTCGTGCGTTCTTCATGTTTTATGTAAGTTCTCTCATTCAGGTCTGTCTACGTCGTTTTGTTGTTTTGTAAAATTATCAAGTGTTCTTCGTGTGTTTAGTTTCGTCTTGTTAATAAAGATAATCATGTCATCATACCTCGCTGCAAATTGGTCTTCCGATCCCTCTCTCCTCTCCTCGTCCGAGGAGGAGGAATTAGAGTTTCGTTACAACCTGCTTAACCTTTAATTGACAGAATTGTGTCATTCAATTTGTACTTAAACTCTGCTAATATGATTCCGATAGACTGTATTATTCAGAAAGAGTTTAAAATACTAGCTGAGTGAGTAGCTCCCCCCTCAATGCTGCTTTAACCCCGGTCAGGTCCAGAGTGAGTTGAGCCTTGAGACAGTATAGTAATGCAGGCATTACAGCAGGACTAAGGAACAAATTGTATGTGAGGTTACAGAATTGTTTATGTAAGAGTGGAATCATAGCAATCCTTTAACAGTAAGAGTTCCAGTTATGAATTGATTCCCTATACATACATGAGACTACATGGACAGAATGCATCTATGCATGTATCTATAAATTCATCACTGTTTGAGATGTAAGAGTTCCAGTTATAGGTGCATGCCTGTTTCTATATACTGTACAAAGAAGATTCCAGTTCTAGTTAAGCCCCTAGAGTCGATGTCCGCGCCCCGCAGAAATCTAATTAGCATAACAAAAAAATTGCCAAAAAAATCCATCAGTTTAAACTAGAGATATCTGTTTTTCATTGGATGCGTCTCAATCGACCGCATCTGGCGATGTCGCACTTCCGCATCTGTAGTGAAAGGTAGCAGAGCTAGAGCGGTGTTTGTCAGACCATGAGACATCGCAAAAATTGGTCTCCTCACAAAGTTGTCTCTAGTGTCCAAATGGTTTATGACCCCTCTAAAGAAAGATGAGACTCTCACGAACACAATGGTGTTCTCCGTTGTTGCTCTACAACCCTCACAAGCGTATTGGGACTCCTCTGAAGTCGGTACAGCCCATCTGCCAACCAGAAACAGCAGGGGTTCAAACTTTAGAACCCAGTTCCTACATTTGAATATGAAAATGTATTTTATCAAACAAAATTATGCTACATTCTATCTCTGGGACCCTCAGGATGACAAATCAGAGCAAGATTACTGAATGTAAGTACCTTATTTACCTTCAGAGGTGAATGTATCAAACCAGTTGCCGTGATAAACGTTTTTTGTTGTTGTGCACTCTCCTCAAACAATAGCATGGTCTTTTTTCACTGTAATAGCTACTGGACAAAAGCTAAATTGGACAGTGCAGTTAGATTAACAAGAATTTAAGCTTTCTGCCCATATTGACATGTCTATGTCCTGGGACACATACAAGATGGAGAGGAAGGAGGGAAGAAAGCTGAGATACAGATCCACTATAGATGACGTGTAGAAGAGAGCAACTCAAGCCCTTATCTATTAGCCTCTCCTCTCCATACTGTCACGCCCTGATCTGTTTCACCTGTTCCTGTGATTGTCTCCACCCCCTCCAGGTGTCGCTTATTTTCCCCAGCATATTTATCCCTGTGTTTCCTGTCTCTCTGTGCCAGTTCGTCTTGTATGTTAGTCAAGTTTACCAGCGTGTTTTTCCCATACTCCTTTTGCTATTCTCTTTATGATAGTCTTCCAGGTTTTGACCCCTGCCTGACTCTGGACTACTTTCATGCCTGCCTGATCATCCTGCCTGCCCTGACCTTGAATCTGCCTGCCCTTTGGTATCTTTTGGACTCTGAACTGGTTTTGACCCTTTTGCCTGTCCACGACTATTCTCTTGCCTTACAATATTTATTAATCCAATATGGTACGACTCCAACCATCTGCCTCCTGTGTCTGCATTTGGGTCTTGTCTTGTGTCATGATACATACAGCCTTCTGCCATGGGAAAACACAAACTCAACTCAACTGTGTACTGTCAGTCAATGTCAGATATGACAATCATTTGATTGATAAGGAGATTATGTGAACCTTGTAGATTGTTACTCTTTTCTTTATCTGAATCTTACTCTCTCTATGACAATCTCTATGGCCAATATGGGCTGTGTACCCATTGTCTAAGGCCATGGTGCTCAGCTTAGCCTGGTTCATCATGTTCAAAACCACCCTATTATACAGTGCCTTCAGAAAGTATTCAGACCCCTTGACTTTTTCCACGGCTTTATTCTAAAAATGATTAAATCGTTTTTTTTGGGCTCATCAATCTACACATAATACACCATAATGAGAAAGCAAAAACAGATTTTTAGAAATGTTTGTTAATTTATAAAAACGGAAATATCACATTTACATAAGTATTCAGACCCTTTACTCAGTACTTTGTTGAAGCACCTTTGGCAGCGATTACAGCATCGAGTCCTCTTGGTAATGACACTATAAGCTTGGCACACCTGTATTTGGGGAGTTTCTCCCATTCTTCTCTGCAGATCCTCTCAAGCTCTGTCAGGTTGGATGGGGAGCGATGCTGCACAGCTATATTCAGGTCTCTCCAGAGATGTTCGATCGGGTTCAAGTCCAGGCTCTGAATGGGCCACTCAACGACATTCAGAGTATGTCTCGAAACCACTCCTGAGTTGTCTTGGCTGTGTGCTTAAGGTCGTTATCCTGTTGGAAGGTGAACCTTCGCCTCAGTCTGAGGTCCTGAGCGCTCTGCAGCAGGTTTTCATCAAGCTTCTCTCTGTACTTTGCTCCATTCATCTTTGCCTCGATCCTGACTAGTCTCCCAGTCTCTGCCACTGAAAAACATCCCCACAATATGATGCTGCCACCACCATGCTTCACCGTAGGGATGATGCCAGGTTTCCTCCAGATGTGACACTTGGCATTCAGGCCAAAGACTTCCATCTTGGTTTCAGCAGACCAGAGAATCTTGTTTCTCATGGTCTGAGAGTCTTTAGGTGCCTTTTGGCTTTTACTGAAGAGTGGCTTCCATCTGGCCACTCTGCCATAAAGACCTGATTGGTGGAGTGCTGCAGAGATGGCTGTCCTTCTGGAAGGTTCTCCCAACTCCACAGAGGAACTCTAGAGCTCTGTCAGAGTGACCACTGGGTTCTTGGTCACCTCCATGACTAAGGCCCTTCTCCCCCGATTGCTCAGTTTGACATGGCGGCCAGATCTAGGAAGAGCCTTGGTGGTTCCAAACTTCTTCCATTTAAGAATGATGGAGGCCACTGTGTTCTTGAAGCCCTTCAATGCTGCAGAAATGTTTTGGCACCCTTCCCCAGATCTGAGCCTCAACACAATCCAGTCTCGGAGCTCTACGGACAATTCCTTTGACCTCATGACTTGGTTTTTGCTCTGACATGTACTGTCAACCTTATAGAGACAGGTGTGTGCCTTTCCAAATTATGTTCAATTAATTGAATTTAACACAGGTGGACTCCAATCAAGTTGTAGAAACATCTCAAGGATAATCCATTGAAAAAGGATGCACCTGAGCTCAATTTTGAGTCTCATAGCAAAGAGTCTGAATACTTATGTAAATAAGGTGTTTCTGTTTTTAATTTTGAATACATTTGCAAAAAATTCTAAAAAACATTTTGTCAATATGAGGTATTGTGTGTAGATTGATGAGGATTTTTTTATTTATTCCATTTTAGAATAAGGCTTTAACGTAACAAAATCTGGAAAAAGTCAAGGGGTCTGAATACTTTCCGAAGGCACTGTACACAATACATACTAGTATAGCGAAAAACTCCAGTCAGTCAGTTGTATTGACCCGAGAGAGGCTGCATGGTGTCTGTCTCTCTATTGATGAAGCCGCATTGATCTGTGTGTCAATGAACAGTAGACCTGTGCAGAAGGAATCGGTGGAGTGCTCAACACTTAAACAACAACACCTCACAACCTCAGCATGAGATCAAGACTTGAGTCAATTTTGAGCTGAACAGAATATACCCATGATGTTTTTATATTTTGGTTTTAGAGCTAAGAAGAGCACTGAGACTGAGATTCTCCTCCGGGTGTTGATGTGTCCTTCCCGTTCCCTTCATAATCAGACAATTATTGAGATCGTATTTCAATAACCTCACACATAATACGTTTGACTTGGATACAGAATGCATGAGGTCGGTCGAATAGTGCTTAAAATGTGAATGAAGGGAAGTAAATTAGGTAGTTTGATTAATCATAGCTCACGATTGCACACATACCTGCACTGACCCTCCGCACCTTAGTACACAGATCAGCTTAGCACATATTCATTCCCTCACGCACACACAGATATGCACTTATGATGGAGCCGACAGAGATGGTCGCCTCACTTCAGGTCCTTCGAAAAATATGCAGTTATTTGTTTTTTTATGTATTATTTATTACGGTTGTTAGCCCAGAAAATCTCATGTGTTATTACATTCAGCCGGGAAGAACTATTGGATATAAAAGCGTTGTCAACTTACCACCATTACGACCAGGAATACGACTTTCCTGAAGCGGATCCTTTGTTCGGACCTCCACCCTGGACATGCGATCTTATCCCAGAGGCCGACCCAAAACAAAGCGGTCACCGAAGGAGAGGCAGACGGAGCAGCCTACTGGTCAGACTCAGAAGGCAAGCACATCATCCACCGCTTCCGAACATATTACTCGCCAATGTCCAACCTCTAGATTGTCAGAGTCGGTACAGCCACCCGGTTTCTTCATGCATCGCGCCAACAGAAACAAACATCTCTCTGGTAAGAAGAAGGGCGGGGGTGTATGCCTTATGATTAACGACTCATGGTGTAATCACAACAACATACAGGATCTCAAGTCCTGTTCACCTGACCTAGAATTCCTTACAATCAAATGCCGACCGCATTATCTTCGAAGAGAATTCTCTTCGATTATAGTCACAGCCATGTATATCCCCCCCAAGCAGATCCCTTGTTGGCCCTGAAAGAACTTCACTGGACTCTATGTAAACTGGAAACCATACATCCTGAGGCTGCATTTATTGTAGCTGGGGCTTTTAATAAAGCTAATCTAAGAACAATACTTCCTAAATTTTATCAGCATATCGAATGCACGACAAGAGCAGGTAGCATTCTGGATCATTGCTACTCGAACTTCTGTGATGCATACAAAGCCCTCCCCCACCCTGCCTTCGACAAATCTGACCATGACTCCATTTTGTTGCTCCCAGCCTATAGACAGAAACTAAAACAGGAAATGCCCATGGTCTGACCAATCAGATTCCACGCTTCAAGATTGCTTCGATCACTTGGACTGGGATACGTTCCGGATAGCCTCAGACAACAACATTGATGTATACGCTGACTCGGTGAGCGAGTTTATTAGCAAGTGTGTCAGAGATGTCGTACCCTCTGTGACTATTAAAACATTCCTTAACCAGAAACCGTGGATTGATGGCAGCATTCGCGCAAACCTGAAAGTGCGAACCACTGCTTTTAATCATGGCAAGGCGACCGGAAACATGACCGAATACAAACAGTGCAGCTATTCCCTCCGCAAGGCAATCAAACAAGCAACGTGTCAGTATAGAGACAAAGTAGAGATGCAATTCAAGGGCTCAAACACGAAAAAGAAAACCAGCCCCGTTGCGGACATCTATGTCTTGCTACCTGACAAATTAAACAACTTCTTTGCTCACTTTGAGGACAATACAGTGCCACTGACACGGCCCGCTACCAAAGCCTGTGGGCTCTCCTTCTCCGTGGCCAATGTGAGTAAAACATTTAAACATTTAAAACATCCTTAGAGCATGCGCAGACCATCTGGCTGGTGTGTTTACAGACATATTCAACCAATCCCTATCCCAGTCTGTTGTCCCCACATTCTTCAACATTGCCACCTGTTCCTGTTCTCAAGAAAGCTAAGGCAACTGAACTAAATGACTATCGCCCCATTGCACTCACTTCTGTCATCATGAAGTGCTTTGAGAGACTAGTCAAGGATCATATCACCTCCACCCTACCTGACACCCTAGACCCACTCTAATTTGCTTACCGCCCCAATAGGTCCACTGACGATGCAATCGCCATCACACTGCACACTGCCCTATCCCATCTGGACAAGATAAATACCTATGTAAGAATGCTGTTCATTGACTACAGCTCAGCATTTAACACCATAGTACCCTCCAAACACGTCATTAAGCTCGAGACCCTGGGTCTTGACCCTGCCCTGTGCAACTGGGTCCTGGACTTTCTGACGGGCCGCCCCCAGGTGGTAAAGGTAGGAAAGAACATCTCCACCCCGCTGATCCTCAACACTGGGGCCCCACAAAGGTGTGTTCTCAGCCCTCTCATGTTCTCCCTGTTCACCCATGACTGCGTGGCCATGCACGCTTCCAACTCAATCATCAAGTTTGCAGATGACACTACAGTGGTAATCCTGATTACCAACAACGACGAGACAGCCTACATGGAGGAGGTGAAGGCCCTCGGAGTGTGTTGTCAGGAAAATAATAGGAAAATAACTCTCACTCAACGTCAAAAAAACAAAGGAGATGATCGTGGACTTCAGGAAATAGCAGAGGGAGCACCCCCCCATCACCATCGTCGGGACAGTATTGGAGAAGGTGGAAAGTTTTAAGTTCCTCTGCGTACACATCACGGACAAACTGAAATGGTTCACCCACATAGACAGAGTGGTGAAAAAGGTGCAACAGCGCCTCTTCAACCTGTCGGGCTGTATCACCGCCTGGTATGGCAATTGCACCGCCCTCAACCGCAAGGCTCTCCAGAGGGTTGTGCGATCTGCACAACATATCACCGGGGCCAGACTACCTGCCCTCCAGGACAGCTACAGCACCCGATGTCACAGGAAGGCCAAAAAGATCATCAAGGACAACAACCACCTGAGCCACTGCCTGTTCACCCTGCTATCATCCAGAAGACGAGGTCAGTACAGTTGCATCAAAGCTGGGACCGAGCGACTGAAAAACCGCTTCTATCTCAAGGCCATCAGACTGTTAAACAGCCATCACTAACATAAAGAGGCTGCTGCTAACATACAGACTCAAATCTCTGGCCACTTAAATGAATGGACTTAATAAAGGTATCACTAGTCACTTTAAATAACACCACTTTAATAATGTTTATATATCCTACATTACTCTCATCTCATATGTACATACTGTATTCTACACCATCTACTGCATCTTGCCTATGCCACACGCCATCGCTCATCCATATATTTATATATACATATTCTTATTCATCCCTTTACATTTGTGTGTATAGGGTAGTTGTTGTGAATTTGTTAGATTACTTGTTAGATATGACTGCATAGTCAGAACTAGAAGCACAAGCATTTCGCTACACTCGCATTAACATCTGCTAACCATGTGTATGTGACCAATAAAATGTTATTTTATTTGACTCATCCACACACACACACACACACACACACACACACACACACACACACACACACACACACACACACACACACACACACACACACACACACACACACACACACACACACACACACACACACACACACACACACACACACACACACACACACACACACACACCACACACACACACACCAGTGTTAATTTGTCAACGAAAACAGTGACAAAAATACTTATCAAACACCTATTTTTCAGTGTCAATTGACGAGTGCCAACTGACAAAATAGACCCAGAAAAAAACTATAACTAAACAAAAATGATTTCTCATTTCGGTTGACATAAACAATTTGAGGCTAAATTATCTCTTTGACTAAAATTGGATTAGCATTCGGTCTTGCATTCGGTCTTGTTTGAATCAACACAATGAGTAAAGTGGACAAGACTTTTTGGAGAGATTGAGAGCTTTTTAATGTTATTTGTTTATCCCAATCAAAAGCATGCATGACATTAGCAGATTGTTAAGGCTTTCTCATTGGAATATTGCAATACGGTGGAAAATAAATGCCATGCCCAGGTCATTCACTAGTCACCTCTCTAACCGGCATCTGTTCTCCAATTTGGTGGCAACAAATCATTGATGCAACAAAGGTACACCCCATGGCTACTCTTCAGGTAGTATAAGCTCCCAGTAGAAAAAGGGCCAATGTTTGGAGCCACTTTACTCATTGTGTTGATTCAAACAAGACCGAATGCAAGGTTTCCACTGAGAAGTTTTGTTTATTACTGCATTTTCACCCACAAGTTGACGGGAAAAATACACCACCCTCAAGAGACATCTGAAAGCGCATCATTCCAATATATACGCTCAGGTAATAACAGATTGATAATGCTGGCTAGTTAGCTTGCTGCAACCTATCAGATCACTACTTATGACAGAACTTTGATTACAATATACCTACAGTATGTCAAGCGGCAGGGCTCCAGACTACAACCATTTAGTCACATTTTGCGATCCTTTGACTTGGCTCTGCGAGTTACATTTTTAATTGGTCACATCAGTGCGGGCCAACCTTCATTGTATGGCCACCTCACTCAAAAGTGAGTGCATTATCCTCATTATTTCTGTAATGAAAGTGTCTTCCCAGATCCTGGGCCTGTTTCGCTGAGGCCTGTCTTGCTGGGGCCTGATGCTGTGTTAAATGAGCCACTTGATGTGTGCTCTGGGAGAGAGAAAAAAGCCTTTTAATTGTATAACATTTCTAAATCCTATTATGGGAGATACATAGCTTTGGAAGCAAATACTGTTGGTCTCAGCTTTCTGTGGGTCTAATTTTTATTTGTCGTCGTAATATTGAGCTCAATAGAAACTATTCAACAACTGAGATATTTGATATTGCTTTAAATGTTGACTTTGGGCATGAAAAACGGTCCCTTTCCGCCACTTTCTAAATTTTCTAACAGAAATGGGGTGTGCCTTTGGTGGTTCTTCAATATATCATTCTGGTCATGCGCACCATAACCAACATTTAGTTTGTTAGCTAGTTTGTTAGCTAAGCTAGCCACTTTAGCTAGCCAGTAACTGCTCCAGTATGTGTTGACATCATTTTAAAGGATTTGTTTTTGGACCGAAGCTGTAGAGATCTTTAAGAAATGACACTTCTGTAACCAAATATCGTATTCATCCCTTTTTTTACGCATTAAATTACCTGGTATGATGGTGCATTGATCAGTTATACAGTTTAAACCCGTTCTTTTTGCATTTTTGCCCAAAGTCGACTGTTAATTACGATACGAAGTGTACGAAATGGGCAATTGCGCATCAGCCATTGCAAGTGCATAGGGTAGCAGGCTCCAACAGCAAAGTATTTTTAGGAAATAACATTTACTGTTAGATTAATACATTATTACTAGCAGTGGGTATTATATTTAGTGTTAGCAATCTAGCAAATGTGTTTTGAGTTTTCACTTCCTCATGGTGGTGAATTAGCCCCAAAATAAATGTGCCTATGATATTAGTGCACATAAAGATGTAGGAAAATTCATCTAAATTCAACAACACAATTCAGAAAATTCTGGAGTCCTATTTTGACATTAAAATATAACCCTAATAATACCCTATTGTCAACCTACAATTCATGGCAATCACTGGATTAGGTTGTACATCAAAATATCTTGAATCATGCATTCCTGCTTGGACAGATGAAACAACTTATTTATTGAATAGCTTACCATCTCAGTAGTCTATTACACAGTGTCAGGCACTGTGGATGACTTTATAAGGTGATAAAAAATATATTATATTGTGTGGCGCCGCAGAAAAAAATTGGTGCAACCAAATTATGAGCTGGTGCCACCAACTGAAAAGGTTAGTGGCACCAGTGCCACTAGGGGAAAATGTTAGTCTGGAGCATTGTCAAGGGGTGTGATTTTTATCTGCTGCAGAGTAATGTGTTCCTCTGCCAATTTGGCTGTTGGGAAGAGAATCATGCGATAGTATGTTATGCCGAAACATATGCTGGTACAACAAGGCTATGTATGTTTGTGCACATGGAAGTCAGTGATTTATGTTTACTATAGATTAATGAGGCAATAAAAATGTGATGTGACTAAAATGAGACTGAACTAAAAGGGCATTTAGTTGACTAAAATGGCCCACTGTTTTTGTCATTTTGACAATAACTAGACTAAATCATTATTTAAAATGTGACAACTTAGTGATCTATTAGTTAAAATAACTAAGACTAGACTAAATCTAAAAAGAGTGGCAAAATTAACACTGACACACACACACACACATGCGCACACGCACACACACACACACACACACACACACAAACAGACGCAGCCTGTGAGATGTTATTGGATCGGCTGACAGTGCTCTTTACAAGGAAGTCACCCACAGCCAAATCAACCACATGTTAATGACCTCTATTAAAACTTCCTCCCACCTCCACACCAACAACAATGCAAGGCTCAGAGTGAGTGACCACAAAAATACCCCAACACACACACACACGCCTGCACGCCTGCACGCCTGCACGTCTGCACGCCTGCACACCTGCACACACAAACACATTGTTCTGCATCATTTGTTTGCAGAGCCTGTGTAATGCTATTTTCTCCCCAGTCTCCCGCATTGCATTTGTAAAAAAGTCTGAAACAATTCCAGGTATTTTTTATTTCATCATAGTTGATACCAGAGGATATAAGCTTGTCATGCATATTTATGCATATAATTACATTCAAAATGCAGTGTGGAACACCCAGAGGTTCTGAACAAAAAAATGAACATTTATTTAATGTCACCTTGTGAGAGAGAAGGAAACAAAGACAACAACAGTTCTCTGGGAAATGGGAGGAACAAAAGGTTTGTGTGTGTGTGTGTGTGTGTGTGTGTGTGTGTGTGTGTGTGTGTGTGTGTGTGTGTGTGTGTGTGTGTGTGTGTGTGTGTGTGTGTGTGTGTGTGTGTGTGTGTGTGTGTGTGTGTGTGTGTGTGTGTGTGCATGCGAGTTTGTGTGAGCGCACGTGGATATAGATTGTCTGGCATTAACAATGCCTGTCTCTGTGTGGTACGCACGGGCTTCTTGAATCACACTTCTTTCAACCTCCACTGATTCCCTCACTTCTAAACGACATTCTGCCGCACTAATTAGCGTCCCTCACCGTAGTTTGCAAAAATGGAAAGTTTTTAAAATCACAGGTTCAGGTAGGAGAAGGTGGGAGGAGGTGAGGAGGGAGGGAGGGAGGGAAGAAGGGAGAGAGGGAGATGGCAATGATACCGCACAAGACCCTTTTGAAGTTCACACCAAAGGAGAAGTATTTTTTACCCTGCATTGCAATCTCTGTGTGATGCTCAGCTCAGTTTGAAACACAAACACACACAGTGAGAGATTCATCCACCCGCCTAGCCACTCTGACACATAATCAACACTTATACAATACTCTAGCACACTCTAAACCTGGGGCTCGATTCAATCCGTATCGAGCTGAAGATCAGCGCTGTAGTGCGATTGAAATTGAAAGGTCATTTCAGATTTAGCTGACATATGCAGCGTTTACCGTGAACGCAGGAACATTGTATTTAAATGTCAATCAGGCTACGACACAGAACTTCAGCACTACGGAGTGATTCGAGCCCCTACACTCCAACATCTACCTCATAATTACTATTATCCACCCTGAGATAACAACACCCCAAATCACAGTGGACCTCCGTCCTCAAACAACTCATATTGCCTCAAGTTATGAGAGTTGTAAAATAGATTTTAGTAATGTGATTGGGTGTGCCGAGTCTCTTTTTCTAATTCGCTGAATTTATGGATTGATATCTAACACCTGCTCTAAGACATTGAATGTTCATATGCAATATTTTCCTATTTTGATCTACAGGACACCATGCAGATATGGGGCTGGTATATCTGAGGTTAATTTAAGGTGACAAATAGAGAGACTTTCTAGAATATTCACATGGAGTGAGGTGTTGTTTTGTGAGGAGTTCACACAAAGCCTTCTGTCTGAATACAAAGCACGACCACAGAATGCTCGGACTGGTTAACAAACAGACCATCTTAGTAGACATGTCTGTCAAGTAGAAGGTATGTGTTGAACATGTAGAAATACAAGTCTGACCACAATAAGCATCACGCATACATATTCTATTTCTAGTTGTGGTGGGTAAACAGTAGCAGCATAGCTAATATAAAGAGCATCATTTTTGATACACTTTGAAATGGATAGGGTATATCCTTATCATTTGCACCATGCACAAATCAATTCCACACGGATTCAATTTCTACTTGTGGTGGTTGGTTAGCAATAGCACAATTTATAAAGCCTAAAGAGCATCATTTCCAGTATGCAATTAAACTTGTCAGCTACCTATCATTTGGCACCTGAACTAAGTGTAATTTAGTCATCAGTGATGCTTTGCCCCCAGCCTCATCCCAGATGGTGATAAAGCGTTTTCACATCAACGAGAGAAAAAACAGCTAATCCAAACGGGTAGGATGCTGTCCCATGTGCTCTCTGTCTGAGTTTCCTGTTATAGCCTATGGATGTGTCCCAAATGGCACCGTGCGGAGGCTGTGAATGACTGGTTCTGACGCCCATGCATACATGCACCACCAGATGGCCAGCACATCACACAACCCCCTCACAGGCAGCCCTTGGCCCCAGTGACGGGCATCTAGGCTGGGGCAGTGTCGCTGCGTCTTTCCCCCACCACAGTCAGGTGGAGAGGTCCGTGCCAAGATTCTCAGTTTCTCTGTGGCCCTGTTGCACCCTACAGATGGGAAAAGCAAAGCAGCTCCTCTGAAGGATGCAGACAGCATCACAGAATTGAATAGATTTCTATATGAGTGTTATATTGTATCATATTGTATTATTACTTTGACATATTATTACTTTTCTATTATTTCTCTATTTTCTCTCTCTCTGCATTGTTGGGAAAGGCCCGTAAGTAAGCATTTTGCTGTTAGTCTACACCTGTTATTTACGAAGCATGTGACAAATAAACATTTTTGCAAACCTTTGTGTGCGATAGTCCTGTAGAGTATCCCTGCCTGGCTCTTTTTCCCAATCACGGTGAAGTATCCAGTCCCTTTCAGCTTACCTGTCACTGACTGTCATTGACCACAAAAGGGGCCACAGATGGCCACACAGGTCCATTAAGCTCTACTCTCTCAGTAGGGAGGCCTTGTGTTTGCTGCGGTCTCAACTGACTCAACTGAAGTGTATAATACAATCCCTGCTGTGTTGTCTGGTGTTTCTCTACCAAACAAAGAGCTACAGGTGTACTATTTGAATTTGATCACTATGTGGCAGGACATGCAAATTGTAGTGTATTTGAGGTTTAAAAAGCCTTCTAAAGTTTGTAATTTCCACTTTAAAATGCCAGAGTTGATTTATCTTAACAAAAAATGTATCAACCTCTACAAAAATGTACATTAATTTTAACCCACATAAAAATGTACATTTCCTGTTGTCGCAAAATACTTTTTTTGCTGTGAGAAACTGGTCAAATTAATATTGTCACGCCCTGACCTTAGAGATCCTTTTTAGGTCTCTATTTTGGTTTGGTCAGGGCGTGAGTTGGGGTGGGCATTCTATGTCTGGTGTTCTATGTTTTCTTTTCTGTGTGTTTGGCCGGGTGTGGTTCTCAATCAGAGGCAGCTCTATCATTGTCTCTGATTGAGAACCATACTTAGGTAGCCTTTTTCCACCTGTTTGTTGTGGGTAGTTGTTTTCTGTTTTGTGTGTTCACACCTGACAGGACTGTTTCGTTTCGTTCATTCTCTTTATTATTTTGTTTAGTGTTCTGTTGTATTTAATAAACATGGACACTTACCACGCTGCGTTTTGGTCCACTCCTTCTTCCCAGGACGATCGTTACAAATATAGAATATCTGTATAGACCTTCCCCAGAAATGTATTTTATGCGAGCTCTGAACAAAATCTTTAATTAGACCTTAAAAGTTCAATCGACTTCAATAGAGAATGCAGAATCGGGAAAAAGAATGCAGATCCACTGGAAACATGCTTACTGAATGGCCCAAAGGAACAGTAATTTTACTCTGTTTTGGGATGACATTATAAATGATCCTTTTCTGGGTTTTCTTTAAGAAGGGAACAGAACTCTCTCTGTTAGATCCCACCTCTATAGACCATATAGTTAAATTGTCCTAGCTACAATCTCATTGATCAACTATTGAATGACTCAATATCCTCAGTCTTCGTCAGGCATAAACTGTTCAATACAATTTAACTTCATGACTTAATGAGCAGAAGCTTAATCATCAAATCAAATCAAATTTAGTTATATAGCCCTTTTTACATCAGCTGATATCTCAAAGTGCTGTACAGAAACCCAGCTTAAAACCCCAAACAGCAAGCAATGCAGGTGTAGAAGCACGGTGGCTAGGAAAAACTCCCATGAAAGGCCAAAATCAAGCATCCACAAGCTACTGTGCCTCACATCTGACAGAGAGAGCCATCTATCAAGTCATTTGTTATAACACCGAGTTGCTATAAGATGTGTGTTCTGTTCCTTCATCATTTTGATTGCTTTATCTCACTTGCTAGGAAGCATTGGCAAAATACTGCACTTGATAAATCATTCCAGAATTGACGCACCGATGTGAACTATGTCTGTGTCACCTATGGCCCCTGGTCAAAGGTAGTGCACTACATTGGGAAAAGGGTACGATTTGAGATGCAAACTATATTTCACCAAGGATTGGCACTTAACAAAGGCATAGTAAAGTCACAGTTCATATGATGTGTGATCATATTCTGATCTTATTCACATCCTTACGTGTCTTGACTGGCATGGTGCTAATGGATTCTGAAGCAGACATGCTGTAACACTCCATGATGACATGTTCTGTCTGTGGGATCACTTCATCATCAGCAATATGCACACACACACACACACACACACACACACACACACACACACACACACACACACACACACACACACACACACACACACACACACACACACACACACACACACACACACACACACACACACACACACACACACACACACACACACACACACACACACACACACACACACACACACACACGCACACTGTACACTTCTCTATCAGGTCCATCGTTGACATGATCCTTACCTAACAACATCGCTCCCAGTGTAATGTCCTGTCTCTGAATTATTAAATTATTCACACAGGCATCCTCTCCTTTACGCCTAGTGCATCATGGGTAATTACAGTTAGCCCTGGGAGTGGAGAACAGGTGTTAATTAAGTAGCTATGTATTGGACGTAGGGGCTTCTCTTCATAGGTTTCAAGAAAGGTCAGAGTTCTCCGTGTGGCGTACGGAAGTTATCACACTGACAAAGTGACAGAGGTCTCTGTGGACAAACGCCGTAGAGGAGCAGAGCTTCAAACGGCTAATGTGGGCAGCTACTGCAAGCCTCCCAGGGGATAATTATTCCAGCCCGACCAAAGCCAAACTAAATGTACAGAACTGGAACTAGAGGCAAGTGGAGGTAGGTGGGGATGGGATGCAACCCGTTTCCAGTGACTGTTGTCTTCTCTTTTTTTAAAGTGTTTTTCCCCCGGTATACTACACTTCCTATCCAACATGACACCATCTTAAAGACACAGTGTAGACACTTACAGACATAGCAACCCACTCATAAACATAAACACACACACACATGTACACACATGTACACACGTACACACACAAAGACACACAAACACAATATTTGGAGTACTAACTCATGAAACAGGAATACGACATCATCTCAGCCGGGACCAATTAGTTACAGAGAGCTTTGAATCGTCAGCGAAAGCCGAGAACTGAATCCCACTCCATCTTAGCTCTTTCTCTTACTGCCGCTAGTTAAACCTGAATACTGATATCACGTTAACAGCACGTCTCTACCAGCACGTCTCACATCTATCTACCAGCAGGTATATGCAGGCATAGGCACAGAAAAAAGACAAATTCAACACCTGATACCTAATGTGCAAAGAGAATAATACTGTGTGGCTAATAGCTAAAAAGACTGCATAGCTGCATCCTCCAAGGCTCGTTTCGGAACCTGCGATGACTGAAAGAAACTGACCAAAACTAAGTTGTCCTATTTGCTGGTGGGTAATGGTAGCCTACCTTACTCTCAACTGTTTGTCATGTGTAATATATTAGACATAATCAAATTTCACATTGTATGAGGATTCATTAGTAGTATTTTATACGTTTTTTATTACACATGGAGGGGTGGGGGCTTAGACTCCTATGGGTGGGGTGTGAGATGACGAGGTGTAAAGGTACCTGTATGGACCATAGGCTGTATAGAACTGACTGGACACAGTCATAGCCAGTTAATGAATGGATTTCTATGTGAAACGTACCTGGATGGAAACGTCACTGTAGGAGCCCCCGATGACTCCAGAAATGGCCAGAGGGACATCATCCTGGATGGGGTTGGATCCGTCTGGACAGATGAACCCCGGCTCGTGCACCTTAGTGAGGGAGGCGCGTACAAACTCCAGGCTCTGCTCCAGAGCGTAGGTGTCCTTAGAGCAGGTGTCCAGGATGTGGGCTCCCAGCTTGAGGCCTGGCAGCAGCCTCTCGTCCGCGTTGATCTCGTCCAGCGCTAAAAGCATCGCCTCCAGTCTCTGGATCCCTCTCTGCTCGTTGATCTTCCCACAGTCCTCCACCCCCTCACCCTTCTCGTGCACCGGGAACAGTCCGCCGATCACCAGGTCCCCGTCGATGGTGATCTCCCTCTTGGTGGAAGGGGGGAATCTGTTGTTAGGGCTGGCCAGGGCCTCAGAGATGAGCAGGTCAAAGAGGAGCAGGTGAAGGGACCACCAAGGGGCAGCCTTGGCCCAGAGCCCAGGGCAGAGGAGGCCGGTGGTGGGCATGGTCAGGTCGTCTAGCTGGGGTCAGTGTAGTGGGTCGTGGGTAGGTGGGTGTAGGAGTGGGACACAGAAGGGTCTTACAGGGGCTGAGGCTGGGCGAGGTGGATCACTCTAGAGCCCACTCTTGACACTCATGTCATCTTGGTTATTCACTGCAAGTGGAGGAGAGGAAAATTAATAATATATCATTGTTCATGTTACAATTCCAGTAATGTTATGGTACTTCAGTTATAAAAGTGACTGATACAAATTTGTAATTCAAAGAGCATTTTTGCCCCCTCCAAAATAAAAGCACAGAATTTATTCCAAACCATCCAAATTGAGGTTCACAGATGCTCTTTGCTCCTACTCATGGCAGGAAGGTGTGAAAATCCAGATTTTCCTCACTACCTCCAGTCCAGTTTAAAGGGAAACTTCACAATTTTGTCAACAAGGCTCTTTATCCACTTCCCCACAGTCAGAAGATCTCGTGGATACCATTTTTATGTCTCCGTGTCCAGTATGAAGGAAGTTAGAGTTAGTTGCGCTTACGCTATGGCTGGAAGTCTATGGGTATCATAGACTTCCAGACATTGCACTAACGCTAGTTAGCATTGGCTTTTGAAACTAACTCTAACTTCCTTCATACTGGACACAGACATACAAATGGTATACACACGTTCATCTGTCTCTGGGGAAGTGGCCTCGTTGCCGAAATCCCGAAGTATCCCTTTAAGGTGTAAAGGGAATAGATATCTTCATTTTTCCCATACATCTTTGAACAACCTCTACATGTTTATTTACAGCCCTTCTATAAGAGCTCTCTTTCTTAAAGACTGCAGGTGTTTGTGACTCTCGGCACATTCCTCAAGATGCACTTCACCCCAGCAACCTATCTTGTGCCACATAACCAGACTGTCAGCCATCTCAACAGATGAGTGAGTGAGTATGTGCCACTGTGTGTGTGTGTGTGTGTGTCTGTCTGTGTGTGTGTGTGTGTGTATTTGTGACCCGTTTCAGGAAGCTAGGCGTATGTCGCACGTCACTACTTCACAGAAGAGGCATTTGAATGTAATTTATTTATCAAAATGTGTTTTTTGGCAGAAATGCCTTCTGGAACATGTGAACTTTCATCTGCCTTAATAAAAAATGAGGATGCCATCTGTAAATACTAATAAAATTGTTAAATTACGAGCTTAGTTGGTTTACCCACGAAAAAAGACGGGAACCTTCCCGCTAGCCATGATTGGCTGAGATAATGGATGGGCTGAACGTGCAGATAGATGAGTTCAGATTGGTCTGCCATGTAGCATGCATTGATGCCCTTAGTTTAGCAGGCACTATCGACAAAGATTAGTGGGAAAAAGTTTTAGTTATAGCATAATGTTAGCTAGCTAGCTCACATTGAACCTAGTTGGTTAGCTTTAACTACCTGTACATTCATACTAGAGCATTTCATGCATGGTGCCTAGCTATGACAATCAGTGTTGTATTGCTAGTAGTATGGGTTGGGATTATGGTTCATTGTTTAGCTAGCTACATGTCATAAGAAAATCATAAGAAAATACTCCACTTTGCCAGATGATTACATGACCCATCAAGTTAGCCAGGTGTCTCTGTGGGTGATTACGGCCATATATTGTATTTCATGAACATGTGTATGTGTCTAGACAATAGTGACCCATCCACTTAGCTAAATGTGGCTGGGGGGTGGTTATCACATTTCTTTCACGTCCCATCAATTTAGACAAGTGTGTCTGGTAGGGGTGTGCTGATATGGCCATACTCATATTCGTAATCGTATCTGTAAATTGACACGTGACAGTTGGATAGGATGATACACGTGATCAGAAAAAACTGAAGTGTTTTAACATTCCTAAATAGTTGTTGGTAATTTACCTCCCTGCATGTTCTCACTGAAAAGAAATATGCCGATTAGGAGCAGCTCGCGGAGGTGTCAGTGCGTATGTGTGTCTGTGTCTGTGTCCTCATTTTGTTGCAGGCAGCCAAGTTTGCTGTCACTCAGTCAGAATGTGCATTAGCATTTTAGCTTTTTTCCCTACCCTTACCCAACTTGTTAGATATTATGCACATTGATAGCTTGATAGCAAATGTCCTCGCAATGTGATTTATCATAGTAGCAGGCAGCAACAATCTAAATGATCAGACCGAAAACATGCAAAGAAAAGTCATCCTGAAATTATGAGGAGAAATAGATCTTCACTCTATCCAATCAGAGCAGTAGTATCAACAGCAGCAGTATCAAGTATCAAGCCAGTTGAGTTATTTAGACCATGCAAACGAGTGACTCAAAGACAGTACAGTATGGTTCAGAAACTCTCTGACTAACACATGAGAAACATGCTTGTTGGCACCCCAAAAAGTTCTCGGATCATAATTGTATCAAGACAATTGCTCATATCCGTTTATCACGATCGTTGGTTGAATTAATGGACCAAGGCGCAGCGTGCATAGAGTTCCACATGTTTATTGGATGAAACTCACAGAAAACAATAAAGCGCAAAATGAAATGTGAAACTAATGTAGTGCTCGCAGGCAACTAGACATAGACAAGATCCCACAAAAACCCAGTGGGAAAAAGCTGCCTGAATATGATCCCCAATCAGAGACAACGATAGACAGCTGCCTCTGATTGGGAACCATACCAGGCCAACATAGAAAGGAAAAAACTAGACTACCCACCCTAGTCACACCCTGACCTAACCTAAATAGAGAATAAAAAGGATCTCTAAGGTCAGGGTGTGACACCGTTATTATACTTGTTTTGTCCGACTACTCGGCACACCCCTAAGCATCATCTAATAATTATTAAATATTTATACAATATTTTTATCTGGACACTTTCTATTTTTTATATTGCTACTATGCAAATATAGAAGTAACCATTTCACTGTGACAAATAAATGTTGATTTTATTTGTGTGTTTACCAGAGATGGTAATGTGAAGAACAACATCACCTGCACCAAGGTCAGATTAGGATATAGGCCAAGGTCTAGATAAAGTGTATTTTAACCTGGAGTTTTTCTTTATTGTAGGCTAGTACTTTCACAATTTTTAGTTTTGAAATCTTTGGTTGATTAAAGAGATGGGTGGGGCTAAGGCTTAAGAGGGTATAAACAATGCTGAATAGGTGTAGACAAAGAAGAGCTCTCCAGTAGGTGTACCAAAACATTCAAGGGCCATTTTCTCAAAAGTGAGGTTACAAGTTCATTAACTTTCAAAGCATAATTACTTTCCAATTGTTCCTCAACTGCAGTGTATGATATACAATTTGTAGCTCTGATTCTCTACTTTTCTCCAATGTAAAAAACACAATTTCAAATGTTGCTACATAAGACCGAATCGAGGTGGTTGGTCACGTTTCACTCCTCTGCCTGGATTTCCCAGCACCCAAATCTACTGCCCTCTAGACATTTAAATACCTATATTCTCCCATTTTTTCCTAATTCCTAATCTCTTTTTCTCTGTCTTTCTCTCTCTTCCACAGCCACACAGACTCTACCTCTGAGTTTCTCTCCCACCCTTCCTCTTTCTACCATTTTGCGCATAATTAAAAAATAATTATAAATAACAATGCTTCAGTTAAAGTACCACTGGTTCATGTGGTTCCTATTAGCCTGATAGCCTTGTCTGCATCCTAAATGGAACCATATTCCCTATAGTGCACTACTTTTGAACAGGACCCATATGGCTCGTGGCAAAAGAAGTGGACTAGGTAGGGAATATGGTGCCATTTCGGATGCACAACTTGTAATCTGTCAATTATAATGCTCCCTGAGTATGTTTCCATGTGTTTGTGCTCTTCATCGAAACATGATAGAAAGTCAAATTCTGGGCAGTCCAATCTATCATCTGTGTGCATGTCACGTGTCACTTGTTGATAGATATCACGTTCCTAAAGTTAGCATTTTCCACCTTGGCAAGTTTATTGCCTGTATTTGTAGCAATAGCAGTAGGAAAGGCTTCCACATAAGACATGAAAAAAAGGGCAGCACATGTTTCATACTAGTGTAGAAAGTGATGTACTGTTAATGTCTCCTCGCCACGAGAGGGCGTACTCACTCTATGGAATACTTGACCTGGGAAAAGATTATTGGGGTTCATGCATGTTCCCGGGTGGTCTTTTGAACTAGCCTTTGATGTATTACTTGTTCTATGTAAAGCTAGCAGTTGGATATTACATATTAATCATCTAAGTGATAAGCTATTAGGCTCATCTTCATATCCACACCTTACATAATAGGTGACAGAGGCTGGGGAACAGAACTTTACAGTTTCTGTTAGGAATTACAGACTTTATATGCTGTTTTGCATGACGGTGCTACTGACCACAGCACTGAACTAGCTAGCATGCAAACTGTGAATGAATGAGCCTCTGCTGTGAAGCTTTCTATTCAAGACCAAGAACTGCGGTTGAAAATTAGCCGGCTGGCTAAAACTGGTAACTTTTACTAAAACGTTGATTAATGTGCACTGTCCCTGTAAAAATACAAATAAATTCAAACTATGCAACCAAGCAGACTTACGAAAGGACTATACAATTACAAGTGAGTGGAATAACAAACGGACAAAACAGCTAAAATGTGAGAGGAATTAAATTTGATATCTGATTCAAGATATATCAATAATTCAAGAATGTCAGACTCAAAGGAGGATAGGAGAGGCGAGAGGAAAGGCGAGAGCTTGCTGCTGTTAACAAAGTTATATATTATAAAGTGGATCTGCTCCAACCATTTCATGGTGATGGAAAGGACAAGGAGAGTTTTACTCTAAGGATTTTTGGGGGGGAATTACCTGTCAAAGCTTGTGCTGACACAACAGACAATGATTTAGCCACAATCCTTCCAACCAAACTGGATTTCTCTGCCACAAGCAACTCAATTTTCTATGGGAAAACTATTGGAAAGTTTGATGTTTTTGGTGGAAAGCAATACTCTTTTTCAGAGTTAATGCTCACACTCAAGGACGTTCCTTTTGAGTAGTCAAGGGAGGCAGATGAGGTTTTCAAATACTTGAAACAGACCCTCTCAGTGCCACCTATCGTGTCATTCCCTGACTTTTCCCGAGCCCTTCCTCATTCACTGTGATGCATCCAAGATGGCAGTTGGTGCTGTTCTCAGTCAAGTGCAGAATGGCAGAGAATCAGTGATCGCCTATGCTAGTCACATATTCAACCCATCTGAGAGAAACTGGTCCACACATGACAAGGAACTCTACGCTATAGTGTGGTCCATCCGATATTTCATACACTATCTGGGAGGCAATCCGTTCAAGGTCGTAGCTGATCACATACCACACGTGTGCTCAGGATGATCCCACTGGACAATGACCCTACAGGGCGGAGAGCACGATGGGCACTGGAACTCAATGTTTACAACTACGTGGTCAAACACAGGGAAGGAAGAAACATGCCAATGGCACTGTGTTGTCACTCCACCCAGCCCGTCTGACATCTCCTCAAAGTCCCCATCACAGTACGCCTCCTCCGTAACATCCAGACTACTGTTGGCCTTTGCTGATGCCAACTCCCAGTTACATCTGGCTTGGGGGAAAAAACAGGAGGAGCAATATAACAAGGGAACTGTTTTCAAACCATTTGAAGTTGGTGATCTGGTTTTCATGACCGATCCAGCCAAGCTGCACTGCAAACTATCCCTACGTTGGAAGGACCCATCCAAAACCCTACATCTGTTCGACACAGATGTGTCGGAAAAGGTTATTGGTATTCATGTACGTTCCGAGGTGGTCTTTTGAACTATCCTTTGTATGACTTGTTCTATGTGAAGCTAGCAGTTGGATATTAAATATTAATCTTCTAAGAGAGGTTGTTTGGCTAATCTTTATATTGATGCCTTATACTACAATCTAACATGAAAACTCCATGAGATCTTACAGTAAACTCCATGAGACATAAGATGGGAGACTGGACACACGCAAGGCGTAGGAGATCGGGGAGGAAGTCTGGCCACCCTTCATCTATCCGAGAAGATCCAATCCAGCTATCAAACAGCTTTGCCCCGCTTGAGACAGACCTACCAGCCCCGGGAGTCAGCATGGATCCTGGGTGTATACCAACAGGCCGCCCAGTGGCATCCTCTCCAATGGCCACCACAGTTCAGCAGGTCGCTTACCCATTGGATTCCATCACGACCACCATCAATGTAGGCAGCCCTATAGTGAGAGATTTTGGCCTGCCTATGATCTGTGGACCGACCAAGGTCCACTGTCACCCAGGAGCCCATGTCCATGACATCAACTCCCTTCTGCCCACGGTTGTGGCCAAATACTCCATTGACACCATCATCACTCACGTAGGTTTTAACGACTTTCATTTTAGGCGATCATTTTACGCTAGCACAGGGAAGATAATAATTATCTCTTGCCCCCTCCCATGCTATCAAAGGTGTCCGTAACGTTTCAGCCGACTCTTTGCCCTGAACAAGTACCTGAAGAAACTTTGCAATGACAGGAATCTCTTTCTGTGACAACTTTCATTTGCTGTGGGAGCAACCAGAATGTTTTAAAGGAGCCGGGATTCACCCTAACCGCACATTTTGATTTTGTCCATCCACACCAGACGCGATCAGGACACACAGGTTGAAATATCAAAATCAACTCTGAACCAACTATATTACTTTGGGGACATTAAAAAACATTAAACATTCATGGCAATTTAGCTAGCTAGCTTGCTGTTGCTAGATAATTTATCCTCGGACATTAACATTGGCTTGTTATTTTACCTGAAATGCACAAGGACCTCTACTCCGACAATTAAACCACAGATAAAAGGGTAAACCAAGTTAGTTTCTAGTAATCTCTCCTCCTTCAATCTTCTTCTTCTTCTTTGGACTTTATATTGCGGTTGGCAACCAACTTTAAGGTGCATTACCACCACCAACTGGATGGGAGAGTGGACCTCAGTTCACCATTCAATCACTCACGTGGGTATATGCTCCTAAAAACCAATGAGGAGATGGGAGAGATGGGACTTGCAGTGCGTAAAGCGTCACAAATAGAACCAAGTTCTATTTTAGCGCCTGGCGACGCAGACGCTCGTTGACGTGTGCGAGCAGTGTGGATGCAATGATTGAATAACATATACAGTTGAAGTGGGAAGTTTACATACTTAGGTTGGAGTCATTAAAACTAATTTTTCAACCTCTCCACAAACGTATTGTTAACAAACTATAGTTTTGGCAAGTCGGTTAGGACATCTACTTTGTGCATGACACAAGTAATTTTTACAACAATTGTGAACAGACAGATTATTTCACTTATAACTCATTGTATCACAATTCCAGTGGGTCAGAAGTTTACATACACTAAGTTGACTGTGCCTTTAAACAGCTTGGAAAATTCCAGAAAATGATGTCATGGCTTTAGAAGCTTCTGATAGGCAATTTGACATAATTTGAGTCAATTGGAGGTGTACCTGTGGATGGATTTTAAGGCCTACCTTCAAACTCAGTGTCTCTTTGCTTGACATCATGGGAAAATCAAAAGAAATCATCCAAGACCTCAGAAAAAATTTGTAGACCTCCACAAGTCTGGTTCATCCTTGGGAGCAATTTCCAAACGCCTGAAGGTACCACGTTCATCTGTACAAACAATAATACTATAATAAATATAAACACCATGGGACCACGCAGCCGTCATACCGCTCAGGAAGGAGACGCGTTCTGTCTCCTAGAGATGAACGGACTTTGGTGCAAAAAGTGCAAATTAATCCCAGAACAACAGCAAAGGACCTTGTGAAGATGCTGGAGGAAACAGGTACAAAAGTATGTGTATCCACAGTGAAACGAGTCCTATATTGACATAACCTGAAAGGCCGCTCAGCAAGGAAGAAGCCACTGCTCCAAAACCACCATAAAAAAGGCAGACTATGGTTTGCAACTGCACATGGGGACAAAGATCGTACTTTTTGGAGAAATGTCCTCTGGTCTGATGAAACAGAAATATAACTTTTTGGCCATAATGACCATCGTTATGGAAGAAAAAGGGGGATGCTTGCAAGCCGAAGAACACCATCCCAACCGTGGGTGGCAGCATCATGTTGTGGGGGTGCTTTGCTGCAGGAGGGACTGGTGCACTTCAAAAAATAGATGGCATCATGACGTAGGAAAATGATGTGGATATATTGAAGCAACATCTCAAGACATCAGTCAGGAAGTTAAAGCTTGGTCGCAAATGGGTCTTCCAAATGGACAATGACCCCAAGCATGACCCCAAGCATACTTCCAAAGTTGTGGCAAAATGACTTAAGGACAACAAAGTCAAGGTATTGGAGTAGCCATCACAAAGCCCTGACTTCAATCCTGTAGAACATTTGCGGGCAGAACTAAAAATGTGTGTGAGCAAGGAGGCCTACAAACCTGACTCAGTTACACCAGCTCTGTCAGGAGAAATGGACCAAGATTCACCCAACTTATTGTGGGAAGCTTGTGGAAGGCTACCCGAAACGTTTGACCCAAGTTTACCAATTTAAAGGCAGTGCTACCAAATACTAACTGAGTGTATGTAAACTTCTGACCCACTGGGAATGTGATTAAATAAATAAAAGCTGAAATAAATCATTCTCTCTACTATTATTCTGACATTTCATATTCTTAAAATAAAGTGGTGATCCTAACTGACCTAAGACAGGGAATCTTTCTATGATTAAATGTCAGGAATTGTGAAAAACTGAGTTTAAATGTATTTGGCTAAGGTGTATGTAAACTTCCGACTTCAACTGTATGTGTAAATGTATTTTGCAACGCTTGTGCACGTAACGCGAGAGGTGTGGTCAGCATGTAAGCAACACAGAACTTGGAAAGCATAAGCAACTCCTGTTGAAATGGCACTACGGTTGTTGTGAGTAACCTAATTTATGTTACTTTAACTCCACCTTCTGGTGAGTTTATACAAACTGTCATCTTCTACCATTCTGTTAGACTGGAGACTGTCAGAAAACGTGTTTATAACGTTAATAATTTGGTTGTTATTCCATTGGTTACCTCGAGGCAGATTCCCCAGGGGCAGAGTGTCCCACAGTCATTGAATATAGGGCTTTTAAATATTAGAGCAATCACTAGTAAAAGCTTTCTCGTGAATGACCTCATTACTGAGCTCAAAGTTGATTGCATGTTTCTCACTGAAACATGGCTGTCTTCAGACTGTAGTGATTCTCTTATTGAAGACTCCCCCTGGACTACAGCTTTTCATACTCTCTCAGAAAATGGAAAAAGGGTGGGCGGGCAATCTCTATTTTTACTAATACTCTCAGCTGTAAGGATATTTCGTTTGGCGACTTTTGGTCTTTTGAGCATCATGCTATACTGTTTAAATGTCAGCATCCAATGCTGGACATAACCTTGTATAGGCCACCAAAGTCCTGCCCCACTTTATTTAATGATTTATCTGAATTATGTCCTTGAGAACTATGATAAAATCATTGTGTTGGGCGATTTTAATATTCATGCTGAGAAAGAGACTGACTAAAAGGCCGTTAAATGTATGAATCTTTTGAGCTCTATGGACTTTTCCCAACATGCTACTGGGCCCACTCATAACCGCGGCCATACTCTGGACCTGTTAATTACCAAGGGGCTTTCTATTGACATATCCTCTATTGTTGATGTTGCTTTATCTGATCACCACTGTGTATTTTTTACTACCTTGTTGCCCATAGCACAGGGTAATACTGAACACATTATTAAGAAACACTATCCTACCTCTGAAGTTGCTACAGATTTTATTGAATGTATGAACAATTCTCCACCACCTATTCAGCCTTCCTCTTGTGATGATTTAGTTGATAACTTTAATAGAAAATGAAGGGCAACCATTGATGACATAGCTCCATTAAAGTTGAAAAAGGCCACATCACCCTTGGATGAGTGAGGAAATTAATCAATTAAAGAGAAATTACAGAAAGGCAGAGCGGAAGTTGAGAAAGTCAAAGTTGCAGGTCCGTTATGATATTCTGAGAGAGCAACTTGGCATATATAAAAAGGCAATTAGAAATGCCAGACGGGCTCATTTTTCTAACTTGATCACTATTAATCAGAATAATTTGAGAGTGGTCTTCTCGACCATTGATGGCCTGATAAATCCTACCCCCTCAAACCTATTTGAACTTCCCTCCACATCTAAATGTGATGACTGTGCGGCTTATTTAAGAGATAAGATAATCAACATTAGGCTGGGTATCAGTCAAGCAAAACCTGATGAGAAGTTTGATGATATGTTCCCTAGTCTACCACGCAAAGGCACTACAGATTTATTTTCCCTGTTTGACACAGACATGCTCAGGAAAGTGATATTACAACTTAAGACTTCTACCGGCCTTCTAGATCCTAACCCCACCACCTTCTTCAAAAATAGTTTTTAATAGCATATCTGAAGAAGGCAGCCTTAGTTAAAGTGGGAGATTATCTTAGAGCCAACCGAGATGCCAAACAGCTCGCTGTCCTTGTACTCTTGGATTTAAGTGCTGCATTCGACACTGTTGACCATGATGTCCTTCTGGACAGACTGGAGAGGTGGATTAGTTTGGGTTCGGTACTGTTCAGTTTATATATGTTACAAGGGGTAACATATATAAACTGAACAGTACCGGACCCAAAATCAAACCTTGTGGAACGCCACATATGATATGTATTTTCTCTGAGTTATGTTCACCGTATACGGTGACAGAGAACTCTTGACCGAATAAATAGGTCCTAAACCAATTTAGATCTGAACAGCATTATCAGAAAGCACAGCATGGATTTTGACTGCTACACAGACGATACATAACTTTATATTTATGTGTCACCAGAGAATTTTTGGAATCAATTATTAGACTGTATTAGTGATTTAAATACTTGGGTGGCTTACAACTTCCTCCAACTATATCAAAACAAGACCAAGGTACTTTTTGTTGGTGCCAAAGCACAGAGCGCAAATCTGGCCGCACATATTAATTAATGGGCAATAAAGATAAAACACCAGGTAAAAAACCTAGGTGTGAGTTTTAGATTCAGAACAAAAATTTGAATAACACATTAGGAATGTGACCAAAATAGTTTTTTTTACCACCTGAGGAACATTGCCAAAGTGCGCAGTTTCTCTCTCAGGCTAGGACAGAGAGACTCATCCATGCTTTTATTACAAGCAGGCTTGACTACTGTAATGCTCTCCTCTGTTCTACCCAAGAAAGCCATTGGTCAACTGCAAAACATACAGAATGCTGCAGCACGGGTACCAAGATTCTTCTATTGGTTTTAAACCAATCCACGATTGTGCACACCAATACATGTCAGACATGCTTTTAAGTTATGTACACAGTAGGTCCCTCAGGTCGTCTGTCACTGGCCTTTTAACTATCCCAAAACCTAGGATCAAGAGGCATGAAGAGGCATTCTTTAGTTATTATGCCCTCATCCTCTGGAATAGCCTGCCAGAGAACCTGAGGGGGGCCAAAACTGTGGACATATTTAAAAGAGATCTTAAAATTAATATCTTTATCTTTTCTTAGGGTGCTTTTAAGTCGTTCAGTTTTTGTCATAATTTTTTTTTTTAATCTTATGTTTGTTGTGTTGTAAATATTTCTGCTTTTATTTTCATCGTTTTTTTACACATTTTTTCCTATGAAGCACATTTTGTTGCGTTCCATGTCTGAAATGTGCTGTATAAATAAAGCTTGATTTGATGGTTTGATACGATACATTTAATCTTATGACACATTTGACTTCTCTGAAACGTGAAACACTCACCCACTTGCACCCACTCACATACTGTACATCTACAGTATATACATACGTCCTCTGTTTTCACTTGACTGACTTTACAGTACATACACAGCACATGCACATGGGTACATAATACATTTATTGAGTGAATATACTGCATCATGTGTTGCCCTCTGCTTCTGTCGAGTGCGTCCAGCACTTGACACGAGTTGTTCTAACTAATTGCATCACTGGGAGATTAAGAATATAAACAGTGAACACTGACTTGTGGAGAAAGAAAGTTACAACAGAGATAAAGGGCTCTATTTTTGGATGACGCTAAGGAAGCACAAGTGTCAAATTCACGTTTGTTTTCTATTTCGTCATGTAAAAACTGTCTCACTGGTATTCTCCAGTCATAACACGAGGTTTGTCAATTTACCTGTCTAACATCAGGTCGCTTGAACTGCGGAGGAGGGGTGGCAATATTTGAGGTGTGTCCTTAAAAACAAGTGCAAAAGTGACCATTTCATGCAGTGCTAATGGGAAGTTTCAAGACCCACAAAAAGTGGGTTTTAAGGCTATAACCTTTTTCTATGCTAAAATATATATTTTTTTTACCTTCAAGAAATGGTTCTATTTACAGTAGCACCAAAAAAGGGTTCCGCTATGGTTACAAGCTAAAGAACCCCTATTTGGTACTATTAAGCAGAATTTTTTGTGTGTGTACTGGGAGCTAGTTCAGTGAAGAACCATCTCCAAGGACTGCATGCAAGGAGAAACAGTGTGGAAAACCACAGTGGGATCACTTTTTGAATGAAAGGTAGAAGTGAATGAATATTGTATCAAAGAGCTCTGTCCTTGGACAGTGGTTTTATCATACTTCGTTATTCGTTATTCTAATCGAAGACAAATCCATAATGAAAAAGCTAATCAAATATTTACAGTGTAGCATCATGGAGTGTGAACCATACCACCACCATACCATACGAGAAGTATAATCAGAGATATTCTCACTCTTGGAAGGGCTCTCTTCTTCGCTAACTGGGGTTGCCATGGAAACATGGTGGGCAAAAAAAGAGGATGGTGGTGGGTGGGCAGGGAGGGGTAGTGGGCAGTATGACAAGAGTTTTGCTCATATAAATTCGTATCATGTTGAGGTCATATATCAGGTATATTAGGGTTGAAAATATTTGTTTGACTGGAGAGAGAGAGAGAGAGATAGAGAGAGAGAGCTGCATGGGTTTGTCAAACAAAGCAATGGGGGTCTTTGTAATGAATGGCAAAGTACAGTGCATTCAGACAGTATTCAGACCCCTTCCCTTTTTCCACATTTTGTTACGTTACAGCTATATTCTAAAATGGATGAAGTATTTTTTCTCCTCCTCATAAATCTACAGTATATAATACCCCCATAATGACGAAGCGAAAACAGAAATACCTTATTTACATAAGTATTCAGACCCTTTGCTATGAAACTCGAAATTGAGCTCAGGTGCATCCTGTTTCAATTAATCATCCTTGAGATGTTTCTACAACTTGATTGGAGTCCACCTGTGGTAAATTCAATTGATTGGATATAATTTGGAAAGGCACACACCTGTCTATATAAGATTCCACAGTTTACAGTGCATGTCAGAGCAAAAACTAGGCAATGAGGTCGAAAGGAATTGTCTGTAGAGCTCCGAGACAGGATTTTGTTGAGGCACAGATCTGGGGAAGGGTACAACAGTCGCCTCCATCATTCTTAAATGGAAGAGGTTTGGAACCACCAAGAGGCGACCAAGAACCTGATGGTCACTCTGAGTTCCAGAGTTCATCTGTGGAGATGGGAGAACCTTCCAGAAGGACAACCATCTCTGCAGCACTCCACCAATCAGGCCTTAATGGTAGAGTGGCCAGACGGAAGCCACTCCTCAGTAAAAGGCATATGACAGCCCGCTTGGAGTTTGCCAAAAGACACTTAAAGGACTCTCTCTGGTCTAATGAAACCAAGATTGAAGTCTTTGGCCTGAATGCCAAATGTCACATATGGAGGAAACCTGGCACTATACCTACCGTGAAACATGGTGGTGGCAGAATCATGCTGTGGGGATGTTTTTCTGCGGCAGGGGCTGGGAAACTAGTCAGGATCAAGGGAAAAATGAATGGAGCAAAGTACAGAGAGCTCCTTGATGAAAACCTGCTCCAGAGCGCTCAGGAACTCAGACTGGGGCAAAGGTTCACCTTCCAACAGGACAACGACCCTAAGCACACAGCCATGACAACACAGGAGTTGCTTCAGGACAAGTCTCTGAATGTCCTTGAGTGGCCCAGCCAGAGTCCGGGCTTGAACCCGATCGAACATCTCTGGAGAGACCTGGAAATAGCAGTGCAGCGACGCTCCCCATCCAACCTGACAGATCTTGAGGATCTGCAGAGAAGAATGGGAGAAACTCCCCAAATATAGGTGCGCCAAGCTTGTATGCTGATTTCAAAGCTGATTGCCAACAAAAACTTTATTCATTCACTTATTCGGTCTTTGTCTCACGTCTCTCCCAAAGATGATCTATGCCTGAGCGAACTGGCTGTGTTCCGACAGGCCGCCCCCCTCTTGCCTTGTGAATGACGATATTACTGGTTAAAGAGACAGCACACATTTTTATAAAATAGGCTATTTGTATGCAAATGTACAATAAGGAAGGGAAACAGATTGTTTGTTATCTGTAGCCCCATGGAATCAGCCAAAACAAGCTCAATAACTCAATGCAGGTACACACACTCCTACTGAATGTGCGTTCACCTGTATTGTGGATAGGCCTAGGCTTCATCTTGATTTAGCCAGTATATCAATAGAGATCTTTAATTCAAATAAATGATTACCATTATGTTGTTATGTAGATTGGTAAATACAAAGTAAAATTGATTGTATGATTGTATAATTGATTCAATAATGCATACATGGCATCTGAAACATGTTGAGGTAAAAAAATTGTAATGTAATGAACTCAAAAGATGCCCAGCGATTGAACAGAGCAGTAGCTGAGCTTAACTGTCTGGATCAAGTGCCTTTGGCTAATATGCCTTCTTTTTTTTTGCAGTGATATTGTTTTGTTATTGAGTATCGTAACGGAATCGAGTATTTTGATACTATACCTGGTATCGGTATCGAAGTAAAAAATTCTGGCATCGTGAAAACACTACTTAAAAAAAAAAAAAGTTTCACAATCGACATTCAATTTCAAACTATGATTGGTCATCTGAGAACTTTGTTAAGGAAAGCTGAGGTAATCAGTCCCATTAGCTGCTGGACACACCACCTCATCACTGATGGTAGATAGTAGCTATAGCTGTTAGTTGAAGGTGTGGCCTGGGTTTTCAATCAACCATCTCACTCATACTGTACATGCTGTTGCAAAACTGGTTGAAAATACATAATTTCAACCAGTTTTGCCGTTGCTAAAAGGATACGGCCAGATGTTGATAATCTTTGCCAAGCTCTGGTAGTGGACATATAGAGGAGTTCATGTAATACTATTTGTCAAGATAAATGTCTTAATCTTAAACGTTTTCTACCTACAGGTACCTTATCGCAGTAAACTGGTCAATGTTAAACATACACAAAGTTTTTTCAAAAAGTTAGTACAGAAGGAATGTGCACACCTACATCTCTCAGCACCCATGACTATAGTTAGTAATAACTTGTGGTCATAGTATGCCACCTATAGCATGTTCTGTCACTCTTCCTGTGGGTGGGCCCCTGGTGAGAAAGAGGCTAGTCAGTTCAGTCTTCAGTCTGGCCAAAAAAGTTGGTCTGTGTGATTCGGTTCACTCGGCTCTCAGCAGCGTGACATACATCATCACTTTGTACACCAGGAGTGTTCGTATAGCCTCTCCCCCCTGGTGCGTGCGTGTGTGATAGTGTTCAGGGGGATATTGTTCAGTCACACCCCAGCAACAGACAAGGAAGCAAATGAGCAGGAACAAGTGCAATGATTGCTGCTGAATCTGCCATCTCTACAGAAACTCAACCCCTACATTACTGTAGACCATATGGTGCCTTGATGAAACCTCTTCTCTCCCTCCAAGAGAAAAACAACTGAAACTGCCTGTGCACCATTTGCAAGACAGTGATCCACTCTCAATAAAAATAGTGTGAGGAGAACACTTATAACGGCAAAAACTTCATAAACAACCAAATATCCTGTCCAAATCAACTGTCCATATTATTCTACAAGGTAACTGAGTTAACTATTTTACAATGCTACATTTTCTTCTACCTTCTATTCTGTTTTATAGCTGTTTAGACCTGTCAAGGCAAAACCCAGAACTTTTGTTTGGTGTAGTTTAGTGGAGCAGGTGTTTAGCATGGCTATGATTGGTATGGTGAGATCATGAAGCATACAAATATGCCAGCCATATCCTTCTTCCTGTCTCATAGCGTGTGTACCAATAGTATCTCCTTTCTCTCGAACTGTGTACTTGTTCAGTTCCCTTTATGGATTTGAAAGGATATGACTGGTATATGGAAACTTCCTCTAGCCCATGCCTACACCAATCCATGCTTTACAATTTGTGGGGAGTAGTGAACGAGTGCACACTTCAAGAGGAAGGAGAACTTGTTGGGACTGAGCCACAGTCTGTTGTTGTAAAGCCTTCCAACAGGAGCTACTGGGTACAGGTGAACCAAAACTGTTTAATTGATGTTAGCAATTGAATCCTCCCACTCGACTGTCCCTTGTACCAGGTGGGCTTGGTACGGACTCTCCATTTGCAGAGCCTGAGTTTAATGGACGAATCGGGGCCAACCAAGAAGACCAAGAAGGGGGCCAACAGGAACTAGGCCAAGGTATGGTCTAAGGACTGACTGTCATAGTCGCCCCAAAAAATCCTAAAGATATAGAACACGGACACAATGGCATCACCACATACATTTAATTAGGCTTAGTTATACAACGTTTTGAGGCTGGTGATAGCTGGTGTGTTGAAGAGATATAGGGATACACAAGCTTGAAGTATGGGAGGTAGGTAGATATCAAATGATATCTCTGGCAAAATTAGGAAAACATTTCCCACTTAGTAGAGCTCATAATACTTTCCCCTTAAACAGGAGACAGCAAATAACCAAGGGGACCAAGAGTCATTTGGAGCTGCTACTACAACTGTCAACTCTTGCTCAGCCTCCTCTTAGTTCTGAGGAATTTTTTATCAGGCCATGGTCACATCATTAAATTTGTCTCGTGGCGGAATCGACCGTCACGATAGCACTTGGCAGCCAAGAGAGCTGCTCCCTCCCTACGCAGCTGTCTCTGCACAATTATTCCCAGTGAAACAGGGGTTCAAAAAGAGAAGACAGTGTGCATAATTGCTCCACTTTGAACCCTCAGCTCGCTAGCTAACACACACATACAGTACCAAATCCACACCAGCCTCCCATCACGTGCGTTGAAAAGCTGTAGGTCTCTCCAACGCAGATCACTCTAGCAGCATACAGTACAGTAGTCAACCGCCTCCAATACAATGTGCCTCTCTCCCATGGATCCAAATAACGGACATTTCTCAAATTTGTCAGGTTTTGGCCAGGACTGTTCTGGTTTGTGTCACTAGATGTCCCCATTGCACCTTTTTTGAACCTTTTGTTTTTTCCTTGCTCTTTTATTGATTGCACCTGTGTGTCGTTCCCTTGTTAGTATTTAAACCCTGTGTGTTCCTCAGTTCTTTGCTCAGTGTTTGTATGTTAGCACCCAGCCCCAGCCCAAGGCTTGTTGTGGACATATATTTTTCTCTTGTTGGATTTTCCAGAGGTTCTCTGGTTTTGTTCTTGAGTGTTTTGGATTAGTCTTTTGAGGTTTGTTTTTTCCCTTGCTGTTCTTACCACTTTGTGGATTTTCTTTGTATTTTGGAAGATATCCCTTTTTTGCCTCTTGGCTGTATTTTGGACTTTGTGGATTTAGATTCTTTGCCTGAAGATCTTGTTCTTTAATTAAACCACCATCTCTAGTACTGCTGTGTCTGCCTCATCTTCTGGGTTCTGCCGATTATTAGTGACTGTTTCACGCACCGGGTCCTGACAGAAACACTGAGCCATTAATATGAACCCAGAGGCAGCCAGTACCCAGGACTTTTTTCCCATGCTGTCCCACCACGAGGGGACTGTCCAACGTCACGAAGCTGCTCTGGTCCAGCAAGAGGCCTTACTGGCTGGACATTCTCAACTTCTGTCGGAGATGATGACTTCCATAAAACAGATTTCTGATCAACTTTCCCCTGCAACCGCTTCTGCTCCAGTTCATCAGATTCAAGTGCCCATGGCAGTTCACTCCCTGGCTGAACCTCGTCTGCCGCCTCCCCAACGGTTCTCAGGTGATCCGAGTGTTTGTAAGGGGTTTTTCACCCAATGTTCTCTCTCCTTCGAGCTGCAACCCTCGTCGTTTCCCACCGACCGGTCCAAGATAGCATATATCATCACCCTGCTGTCAGAAAAAGCCCTAGCCTGGGCTACTGCTGTGTGGGATGCCCAAAGTCCCTGCTGTGCCAGCTACTCTACCTTTGCTGAAGAATTCAAGCGAGTGTTTCAAGATCCCACCAGCGGTCCTGACTCAGCCAAACAGCTCCTGACTCTCAGCCAAGGTCGGCGCAGCGTGACGGACTATGCCATCCAGTTCCGCACGGTGGCAGCAGCGAGTGGCTGGAACGACGAGGCGCTCACAGTGTGCTTTTTGAAGGGTCTTTCCGACACCATCCAAGATGAACTGGCCACTCGGGAACCACCGGACAACCTCGAGTCCCTGATCAAGTTGGCTTCACGCATAGACCAGCGTCTGAGAGAGAGAGAGCTCAACCGCAGATCTCTCACCCTAGCTCCTATCGGTCCCAGCTCCGAGTCTCCACCTTTATCCTCGCTGACTCCACCGGAACCCATGCAGGTTGGACGCATCTCCCAGGCTGAGAGAGACCGCCGGATAAGGGAGCGATGCTGTCTATATTGCGGCAAACCGGGCCATTTCCTCTCCACGTGTCCCGGGCTCCAGGGAAAACGCACTCTCCCGTGCAGGCCTGGGAGGACTGTAACGGGAAACATAACCTCCTCCCATCCATCCAACTCCCGCCTGCTCATTCCAGTTACCCTTTCCTGGGACGACCACGAGTTTCCTCTTCAAGCCTTGGTAGACTCTGGAGCCGCAGGTAACTTCATGGATGGGGTCTGGGCGAAGGAGAATGGCGTTCCCTCTGAACCTCTAAGTGACCCCATAAGGGTTACTACGTTGGATAGAAGCCCTTTGGGATCTGGACTTGTCACTCGTGCCACTACCCCCTTGCGACTTTCAGTTTCCCAACACCAGGAAGTGATGAACTTTCATCTGATCTCCTGTTCCGAGTTCCCTCTCGTCCTTGGATACCCCTGGCTACACAGCCATAACCCTCACATTGACTGGTCTGTGGGCACTATCAAGCAGTGGGGACCTACGTGCCAAGCCACTTGTATCTTCCCGAGTTCCCCGAGTTCCCCTCCCGAGTCTCTAGAATCCATCGACCTGTCCCGAGTTCCCGAGTGTTACCATGACCTCAAACCGGTATTTAGCAAACAGAGGGCCACCAGACTACCACCCCATCGACCTTACGATTGCACCATCGAGCTGTTTCCGGGGACCTCCCCTCCCAGGGGTCGGATCTTTTCCCTATCTCCTCCCGAACGAGCGGCTATGGATACCTACATCAAGGACGCTCTGGCAGCAGGCCTCATGCGTCCATCCACCTCGCCGGCGGGAGCAGGGTTTTTCTTTGTGGCCAAAAAAGACGGTGGATTACGTCCTTGCATCGACTACCGGGGACTTAATGCCATAACCGTTCGTAACCGCTACCCGCTACCCCTTATGGCCACAGCCTTTGAGCTGCTCCAGGAAGCAGTGGTCTTCACTAAGCTTGACCTGCGGAACGCATACCATCTTGTGCGGATCAAACCCGGTGACGAGTGGAAGACCGCTTTCAACACGCCTACTGGTCACTACGAATACTTGGTGATGCCCTTCGGCCTGACCAACGCCCCGGCTGTGTTCCAAGCGCTCATAAACGATGTGCTTAGGGATATGCTTAACATTTTCGTGTTTGTTTACTTGGATGACATCCTCATCTTTTCGAGCTCCCTTCAAGAACACACTAAGCATGTCAGACAAGTGCTCAAACGCCTCCTAGACAGCCATTTGTACGTTAAGCCGGAAAAGTGTGAATTCCATTCCTCTCGAGTACAATTCCTGGGATTTGTAGTGGAACCCGGTCGAGTCCAGATGGACCCCAAGAAGGTAGGGGCGGTAGCGGATTGGCCCACCCCCAAGTCCTTTAAGGAAGTTCAGCGTTTCCTGGGCTTCACTAACTTTTACCGCAAGTTCATCAAGAACTTCAGCTCGGTGGCAGCCCCTCTCTCAGCTGTAACCAAGGGTGGCAACACAAGGTTTCTGTGGGGAGAAGAAGCTGAGACGGCCTTCCAAGGACTCAAGCAGCGCATCCTCTCTGCTCCCATCCTGACACTACCGACGGCGGATGAACCTTTTGTGGTGGAGGTAGACGCATCAGAGGTTGGTGTTGGAGCTGTCCTGTCTCAGAGGGGGGAAGACAAGAGGCTTCATCCTTGCGCCTTCTTCTCTCACCGGCTTACCCCGGCCGAGAGGAATTACGATGTGGGGGATCGTGAACTCCTAGCGGTTAAGATGGCATTGAAGGAATGGAGACACTGGCTCGAGGGGGCTTCTCAACCATTTCAAGTGTTTACGGACCACAAAAATCTGGAGTATATCCAGCAGGCGAAGCGGTTGAACTCCAGACAAGCTCGATGGTCTCTTTTCTTCAGCCGATTCCAGTTCATCCTCACCTATAGACCCGGGTCGAAGAATCTCAAACCGGACGCCTTGTCACGAGTCTACTCTCCTGCCATAAGAGAAGATACGGACATGACTGTTCTTCCTGCCGCTAAGATCGTGGCTCCTATCTCGTGGCAAGTTGAGGATACCGTGAGACAAGCTCAAGCCATCGAACCGGGTCCTAAGGGAGGTCCTGCCAATCGGTTGTTTGTTCCCAAGGCAGCAAGATCCCAAGTCCTTCTGTGGGGGCACTCCTCTCGCCTCACATGTCACCCGGGCGTAGGTCGCACCTTGGAGTTCATTCAGCGTAAGTTCTGGTGGCCCACCATAAGAGAAGACGTTGCCACTTTCGTCAAGGCCTGTTCCGTGTGCTGCCAGGGCAAATCTTCTCACCTCCGCCCTCAAGGACTCCTTCACCCTTTATCTATTCCCCACCGACCCTGGTCCCATATCTCGTTGGACTTTATTACTGGCCTTCCTCCGTCCCAGGGTAATACTACTATCCTAGTCATCATCGACAGGTTTTCTAAGGCGGCCAGGTTTGTTCCCTTGACCAAATTACCTTCTGCCAAGGAAACAGCTGAGTTGGTGATTAACCATGTGTTCCGAGTCTTTGGCATCCCGCAAGATATGGTTTCCGACAGAGGTCCCCAGTTCGCCTCAAGGTTTTGGAAGGCCTTCTGCCAACTCATAGGGGCCACGGCCAGTTTATCTTCAGGGTACCATCCGGAGTCCAACGGCCAAACTGAGAGGATGAATCAGGAGCTGGAAACCACCCTCAGATGTATGGTTTCCAACAACCCGTCCACATGGTCATCCTTCATTGTTTGGGCCGAGTACGCGCACAACACCTTGTGCTCCTCCTCCACTGGTATATCCCCGCACGAGTGTCAGTTTGGCTATGCTCCTCTGTTGTTCCCTGACCAGGAGGCAGAAGTCAGAGTGCCTTCAGCCTCGAGGTTCATCAGACGCTGTCGGCTTACGTGGAAGAAGGCACGTCTTAATCTTCTGCGTTCCTCACAGCAGTACCAACGACAAGCCAACAGACGTCGCCGTCCCGGTCCTACCCTGTACCCCGGCCAGAGTATGGCTCTCAACAAAAAACGTACCGCTACGGGTGGAGTCTCGCAAGCTGTCCCAGAGATTCATCGGTCCCTTTAAGATTGCCAGGAGAGTCAATCCCGTTACTTTTCGCCTGCACTTACCCAGATCCCTTAAGATCAATCCCACATTTCACATTTCTTTATTAAAACCTGTTGTTTTTTCTCCCCTTATCCCGGCAGGCAGACCTCCCCCTCCGCCCCGTGTCATCGGAGGCCAGTCGGCTTATACCGTCCACCGGATACTGGACTCCCGCCGGGTGCAGCAGTCCTGGCAGTATCTGGTGGACTGGGAAGGCTACGGTCCCGAGGAGCGCTCCTGGGTTCCTGCCAAGGACATACTGGACCCTGACCTCATTCGTCAGTTCAGGGCCCTCCACCCTGAGAAGGCTGGTAGGAACGTCAGGAGCCGTTCCTAGGAGGGGGATTCTGTCAGGTTTTGGCCAGGACTGTTCTGGTTTGTGTCACTAGATGTCCCCATTGCACCTTTTTTGAACCTTTTGTTTTTTCCTTGCTCTTTTATTGATTGCACCTGTGTGTCGTTCCCTTGTTAGTATTTAAACCCTGTGTGTTCCTCAGTTCTTTGCTCAGTGTTTGTATGTTAGCACCCAGCCCCAGCCCAAGGCTTGTTGTGGACATATATTTTTCTCTTGTTGGATTTTCCAGAGGTTCTCTGGTTTTGTTCTTGAGTGTTTTGGATTAGTCTTTTGAGGTTTGTTTTTTCCCTTGCTGTTCTTACCACTTTGTGGATTTTCTTTGTATTTTGGAAGATATCCCTTTTTTGCCTCTTGGCTGTATTTTGGACTTTGTGGATTTAGATTCTTTGCCTGAAGATCTTGTTCTTTAATTAAACCACCATCTCTAGTACTGCTGTGTCTGCCTCATCTTCTGGGTTCTGCCGATTATTAGTGACTGTTTCACGCACCGGGTCCTGACAAAATTATTGAGTGACTAAGTACAAATGTTGCTTTGAGCACATGTTTCAACCAAGCACAGGTCTTCAAGATCCATTGGTACGGTACAGTTCACTGGCTTTTACTGTACAAAGACTCCTGATTGAAGCTTCTGTTTGCATCAACTGTGGGCAGCAGACACTTGTGAATATATTGATGTAGAAGAGTCTAGAATAGGTTCTACTGAGCTAGACTTTCAGATCAAATAGTTTGCAGTTAGTTCTCTTGGTAAGTTGTGCATGATGGCACCTTCATATGGACAGTAATGTTGTTAGTTGGTAGATGTCCCCATGCTGTGTTAAGTGGCACCCTGATCAGGTGGTGAGATGTCAGACAGCACAGCCAGTGACCCTCCCTAACAGACCTGAACACCATCACACAACACATGGTGGAGCCAGAAGGAGCCTATGCCCTGTTTGCCCTCAGACAGAGAACCCAGCTGCTCAAGGCACTGCTCAAATACAGCCTCCATAGATTAAACATGTCTGATTGTGTCTATCATAACATTGGCATTATAATGGGTATCACCATTGGTATGAGTATGAATGGCTGGTGTGAATATAATGAGTATTATATAATGTCATTGGTATAATTATGATTGATGCTCAGTCTGTAATATTTAAAATAATGGCTTTGGTTTTTCTTCTCGAAAATATTCTGTTTCATGTTTTGGGTTACCAGGCACGATGAACTTGTTTTAACATTTCAATAAATAAACAATTAAACAATGCTTCCTAAGATGGATATAAATATTTAACACATAACACATAAGTAGCAATGACTTACACCCTAAGGCAACACTAACAGTAGACACCTTGTGTTGATGAATGGGAATAACACCTGTAATCATAAAGGGATAACACGTCTTATTCTAGACAGATATACCTAAAGGTGGTATCTATTTGTGACTCTGAAATAATCATGATTTAGATTAACCCATGTGATATAGCACCTTTCCCGCTTTTCTATCACTCCAAGTCACTATTGTGTTTCAGTGATCCATTTCATCTCTCAGTTTAAACACACGGACACACACACACCACAACATGCTGGTCAATTCCCTTTCTCCTCACTTGAACCAAAAATGTTAACTTCAAGACCTTCCCCCGGCACTCATCTCTGCGTTGCTATGGAATATTCATCAGTACAGCGTGAGAATGCCCAAGACTCAATGGGCTTCAAAATGACCTCAAAATGTTCCATAGCTGAATCTAACTCTGATAGGTACTTCAGATTTCAAGTAGTTCTCACAGGGGGACATTCAGAAGGCCAACTGGTGTTCTTTTGTGATGTATTGAAAAAGTGCACTCAGTAAACGGAAGCCTATTCAAACTAGAAAGTTTGACTGAATAGCCATTGTATGCTACAATATAGAGCATTAGTGACTGAGTGTCAAATTCTCACAGGAGGGTTTTGGGCTCAATCCCCCAAAAAGTCATCCAACTACGATCTACTTTTTGTGGGGTGATAAGAGGCTTTTGACTCCTTTCTACATGAGATGAATGGGGTTATTGGTCCTGTAAAGTGAGCAGAGAAACAACACACAATGGGTGTGACTTCAAAACAGGAAGGAAGGTGGTTTTGATGGTGTTTCATGAAGAAGGATAGAGCTTAATTAGATGAATCTCTATTCCCAGTTAAATGTGTTAGCCTATAGAGGAAATGCGGCTGTTTCTGGTCCTGTATGGCTCAGTTGGTAGAGCACGGCACTTGCAATGCCAGGATTGTGGGTTTGAATCCTTGTGCCACATATATGCAGTGGTGTAAAGTCCTTTAAGTAAAAATAATATTTAAAGCATTACTTAAGTCGTTTTTGGGGGTATCTGTACTTTAATTTACTATTTATATTTGTGACAACTTTTACTTCACAACGCAGAATTAACAATGAGGACAGCCTGTAGTAGCCTATGCTATAGGTAGAGAGGACAGACAAAATCCAAGTTGCCTCAGTACCTGTTCACCACATAACGTGATCTAAAAATACATTAATATAGCGCCTGGTAGGGCCTACTGTAGGCTACGCTATATGCTGCTATGGTCAGCTTTAAATCTTAGGACAGATCTCTGATGTCTCATGGAGGATGGTCATGCTTGCTTGGCACAGGCAGTTTTTTGATGTGTTGATTGATTAGAATATTTCACTTTTCGCAGGCTAGCACCTGCATCTCCAGCTCTGCACTGTCAATAAAATCTATCCTTTCCCCGCTCTTAAGACCAAGTTATCATCGTGACTTTTAAATCGGCTATTGCTCCTGTAAATCGCTCTGGATAAGAGCCTTTTCTAAATGACTAAGATGTGAAATATAATGCAAATATTCCTAATAAAATTCCTATATAGCCTACCAGTGAGCAATACATAGGATATCATTTAGGATATCATTTAGTAATATACAAGGTATGATCTAGGAATAGTTCATTTTAAAACATAGTCAGTACTGTGTCACATTCTTCTTGACCTGTCAAACTTTGCTTTAGATTGATAATGTGCAGAACAATAGAGCATGGACTACATATGAAGAGGGAGTGGTGACAACTTGTGCATGTGCTTATAAACAGTTGATTCAAGATTATATTTATTTGTAATCATAATACGCCTACTCTTCCAGCATTTATTATAGCCTGCTATTGTATGCAATAGATCTTCTAAATTCAACATATTTTTTCAAATGGAAAATAATCTATTTGTAGGCTATTTCCATAAACTGCATAATTTAGCCATATAGCATGGAAGGCTACAATGTTAAAACCTACATCGATATGGAGGTAAAATTGTATTGTACAGTTGCTATAGACCTGTAGGAAAGGCACTATTAAACCATGTGAATAACGCTTTAGCTAATGCTATATGGATACACAAGTATTTCTGATAAAACTGGCATGCTGTGACAGTGAGTAGCCCAGCCTAAAACAGCAGAGTTAATTTCTTACCTGGTTGCATTGTTAAAGTCGGGAAGTGAGGAGACGTCGCGCGTCGGTCTCCCAGGTGGAGCAGGTGTGAACTGTCCTTGGTTCTGAAATCTAGATCAGATTGGCAGGATTGGGAAATTCCTCGACATTCTTGACCACATAGTTGTGCTCGAAATTCCAAGGCGCTGAGTGTAGGATATAGTTGGCTATTATGACTTTAAACGGACACACTGACCAGAGTAGATAGTCAAGTATAAAGTTATGTAATTCAAAATGCTCCTAAATGTATCGATCTGCAAGCGCTCTTCAAAACCAGATTGAATGGACTGTAAAATATTCTGAACGTTAGAGTTAATTCTCATTAGTCAATTTAAACATCACGTGCCATTTAATAATGCGATTATAACATACTTGCTTCATGTATTTCCAATTAAATGCCTTCAATGGCAGAGAGAGAGAGCGCGATAGAGATATCCTTCTCTGTACGCGAGTTCATCAGGTCAACTTCGAAACAGACGCAACCCCTGACTGATATGCTCTGTTGTCTCGCGCGCAAATTGCTTGCTGTGTAGCAGTTGTTTTTGGAATCTAGCCTGCACTGGGTGATTGTTATGCACAAATTACTATTTGAAATTTGACATAATAATCTACTTGTCTTGGATCTATACAACTGTAAATATTAATTAATGTCCTTTATGGAATACCTTTCCAATAAAAAAAGATCTAGGCATATTCGCCTTTCAGGAAATCCGATATCCACCAAATGCCTTTGATGGTCTTTACTGATGGCTACTCTTGTAACGTTACACTGTTAATAACCCAAATGCATTCTTGGCAGGAACTTTATTTCAATTGCTCAATTTAATTTCCCCATCAAGCTACAGAGACATATCAAGCTATGTAAACTCACATTATTTCAAGAATCTTGCCTGGCTTGGTTACTATGTAGACTGGACTTCCATTCCCATTTGGTTATGGGACTGTAGACTAGGACTGCTGCCTTCTGTTAGTGTGGAGAAGTTCGGTTGGCTGTGTTTAAGGAGTGCCTGTCCAGTGCACTGACATAGGCTACCAACTACTATCAGGGCCCCCTTCCCCCCTCTGCTTGTGCTCTACCATCTTCCTATCTACATTTAGTGCATTAAATAACAGGAGGAGTCACCATGCATAGGAACGATAGCCTACACTGTAATGGAAAACTGTAATTTACCTGGTCATTTTAGATATTATCAAGATAAACATTTAACCTTTATTTAACCTTTATTTAACCTTTTTTTAACCAAATGATGATGCATTTGGTGAAAATTGCTGTATTTCTAGTGGTACTGTAATTCCACACCACAGAGTACAGTGCCGTACCATATCTTTGGAGCACCAACAACCTTTTGACTACTAGTGGGTGCATGGTAATATTGTTTCTGTCTCATTAACATATTTTGAGGTGTGCCTTGTAAGAGGCTATATTTGTTGCACCCGTGAGCAGTACCAACTTAACTCGTATGTCGTTATAGTGCCCAATCAATTTAGAATGTACAGTATAGGGGACAGATTAGAGTGGCAGCAAGTCTTAAACCTTAAATGATTTAATATTTTGCGATGTCTGTTTTGCCCTGTAGTTGCTGCCAGTTTGTAAGCTTTTGTTAAGATCTCAAGAAGTGCAAGTGATGTAAAACACCAAATATTCATATGCTGTAATGTGTAAACACTTTATCCAACAGCCAACCTGCTTGCATCAATCCCTTGTAATTGCAGTAAAATAGCCGACTGTGAAATACAAACTCCTCCCCTCAATGAATGTAATTCATTCATCCATTCATTCCGATTATGGTAGCATTTACCTTTTTACAGTATAATAGACAGTATTGTACAGTGTGTCATCAAATCGAATTGTAATGTCACATGCACTTTGCTTACAAGCCCTTCCCAATGATGCAGAGTTAAAAAATAATAATGAAACGTTTAAAAACGAATTGAGGTAGATATGTACATAAAAGCAAGGTAAAGTGACTAGGCATCAGGATAGATATAAAAATTAATAAGAGTAAAATGAAGAACAGTAGCAGCAGCAAATGATGAAGGTAAAAGTGTAAGTGTATGTGTGTGTATTGTGTGTTTGCGTTGTGTCTGTATGCGTGTTTGTGTTGTCGGTATGCATATGTGTGCGTGTGTATGTAGTGTATGTGAATGTGTGTGGGTGGGTTTGTGTATGTGTGAGTGTGTCGATAGTCTTGTGAGCGTGTATAGAGTTAGTGCAAGATAGGATCAGCGCAGATAGGCCAGGTAACCATTAATTATGTAACTATTTAGCGGTCTTATGGCTATTTAGGAGTCTTATGGCTTGGGGGTAGAAGCTGTCTCAGAGCCTGTTGGTCCGAGAGCCAACAGGCTGGTACCGTTTGCTGGATGGTAGCAGAGTGAACACTCTATGGCTTGGGTGGCTGGAATGTTTGACACATTTTCAGGGCTTCCTTTGACACTGCCTGATATGGAGGTCCTGAATAGCAGGGAGCTCGGCCCCAGTGATGTATTTCGTTGTCCGTACCACCCTCTGTAGCGCTTTGCGGTAAAAAGGTGGTGCATTTGCCATACCAAGCGGTAATGCAACGAGTATGCTCTCTATGGTGCAGCTGTAGAAGTGTTTGATAATCTGAGGGCCCATGCCAAATATTTTCAGCCTCCTGAGGGGGAAGAGGCGCTGTCGTGCCTTCTTCAAGACTATGCACATGTTTGTGGACCATGTTAAGTCCTTAGTGATGTGGACGCCAAGGAACTTGAAGCTCTCGACCAGCTCCACGACAGCCCCGTCGATGTGGATGGGGCGTGCTTTCCCCTCTTTCTCTTGTAGTCCACGATCAGCTCCTCCCTGTAGGCTGTCTCATTGCCGTTGGTGATCAGGCCTAGTACCAATCTGTCATCAGCAAACTTAATGATGGTTTTGGAGTCATGCGTAGCAATGCAATCGTGGGTGAACAGGGAGTACAGGAGGGGACTAAGCACACACCCTTGAGGGGCCCCAGTGTTAATGGTCAGCGTGGCGGAGGTGTTGTTGCCTACCCTCATCACCTGGGACCGTCCCATCAGGAAGTCCAGTTAGAGTGAAGTGTTCATTCCCAGGGCCCTCAGCTTGGTGATGAGCTTGGAGGGGACTGTGGTGTTGAACGCTGCCCACGGAAAAAACTGTTTGAATAAATGTTGTTTCCACATAATTTCAAAAACACACATGTGATGACGTTGAAACAACATGAAACCGATTGGATTTGAGAAAAGTCATCAACGTAACGGAATTTCATAGTTTTTTCATTTCATTATTATAATTATTTTACCTAAATCCAATAACATGGTGATTTCTTTTTTCGCATTGAATTCACGTTAGTTGACAACTCAATCAAATGCAAATCAAAACTACATGTTGAATTTACGTCTGTGCCTAGTGTGTGAGCTGTAATCTATGAACAGTATTCTCACATAGTTATTTCCCCTCATAGGCCAGGTGGAAGAGGGCAGTGTGAAGTGCAATTGAGATTCCGTCATCTGTGGATCTGTTGGGGTGGTATGCGAATTAGAGGGGGTCCAGAGTGTCTGCGATGATGGTGTTGATGTGTGTCATGACCAGCCTTTCAAAGCACTTCATAATTACAGCTGTGAGTACCACAGGGTGATAGTCATTTCAAATCAAATCAAATCAAATTGTATTTGTCACATGTGCCCTATACAACAGGTCTACAACAGGTCTACAGGTCTGTAATTTCACTGTAATGCGAATGACAAGGATGTGGGCCTTCATCCAGTACGATGTGAGTAATCGTTGTCCTGATATCCAGTAGCTCATTCGGTTATAAGAGACGGTGGCAGAAACATTATGTACAAAATAAGTTACAATTAACTCGAAAAAAACACACACAATAGCACAATTGGTTAAGAGCCTGTAAAACGGCAGCCATTTCCTCTGGCGCCATTGACAATCTAGTCAGGTTACATTGGAGTTCTTGGGAATAGGGACAATAGTGGTCAGCTTGAAACATGTTGCGATTACCGATTGGGACAAGGAGAGATTGAAAATGTCCCTGAACACAGTTGCCAGCTGGTCTGCACATGCTTTGAGAATGCGCCCTAGTATTCCGCCTGCCTTGCGACTGTTAACCTGTTGAACATTTTTACTCACAACTCACAGAGAGCGAGATTACACAGTCATCCCGAAAACAGGGGCTTTCATGCAAGACTCTGTGTTGTATTCCTTGAAGCAAGCATAAAAGGCTTTTAGCTAATTTGGGAGTTCTGCATCACTGGGCATCTCATGGCTTGTTTTTGCTTTGTAATTCATTATCGTCTGCAAGCCCTGCCACATATGATGAGCATCGGAGCCGGTGTAATAGGATTCCACATTCCTCCTATATTGTTCTTTTACATGTTTCATGTCTCGTTGGAGGTCGTAGCGGGCTTTCTTGTATTCGTCCATATCCGTGTTCCATCTTTTTCTAATGGGTAGCTCTATTCTTTAGCCCAGCACGGATTAACAGCAATAATATATAAATCTCACTCTATTTTATGGTTGTGAGTAGGGGCGTTATGTCATCCATTTTTCACACACACACACACACACACACACACACACACACACACACACACACACACACACACACACACACACACACACACACACACACACACACACACACACACACACACACACACACACACACACACACACACACACTATTAATATACAACAAGTGCATTAGTTTGTCAGAGTGAGTGTACCTGTCAAAGTAAGTGCACATTATGGTCAGAAAGCTGAGAGGGGAGTATTGCTGATCTTTATAAGCTGTGGTCATTCTCAACAACAAACTATCTATTTGACTGTATTACTGAGAGGAGAGTTTTTGTCCTGTGTGACAAATTAGGTTAGTTGTTTTGAGCTACAATAAGTCTCTACTTCAGGAATAACAGAGAGGGAGAGAAGGAGTTAGGCCTACAGCTTGTAGGTGGCGGATGGACAGAGGACTGTTTGGGCCATTCAATGGTGTGGCTGTTTGGATGAGCTATCCATGTGGAACTCGATGAGGTGTGATGGATTCCCACAGGAATCTCCTGAACACAGTCAGGAGAAGAGTGTTTATGTGTGTGTGTGTGTGTGTGTGTGTGTGTGTGTGTGTGTGTGTGTGTGTGTGTGTGTGTGTGTGTGTGTGTGTGTGTGTGTGTGTGTGTGTGTGTGTGTGTGTGTGTGTGTGTGTGTGTGTGTGTGTGTGTGTGTGTGTGTGTGTGTGTGTAGGCTGCTATAGAAGGCAGAAAAGGAAATGCACATCAATTATTCTCTGAACCAAAATACATAACTAGTTTAATGACGTGAAAGTAAGTGCACCACCCTTTGACAAGTTTACCACTCCCTATTAGAATTGTTCATAGACAACATACTTTGACCGTACAAACTTCATGATATTGTCTCAACCGGTCCAGAGCCCGCAGGCTATTGTGTAGCACTTTGTTGAATTATTTGGCTGATGTAGGTAACATCAGCCAAATAACTGTTGCATAATCTGTCACAGAGGAAGTGTTCACGAAGTCCTCATCCCCTCTCTCTCCTTCCGTCTTCCTTCCCCCTCCTCAGTCGTCTTTTGTGGGCAGATCGTCTGAATGAGCACACAACCAATTAAGAGCAAATCTGGAAACAAGGACAGGAAGCAACATATGAAAACAAAGATCATTCTATCTCAAATTAACATACCTCTCTCGTTCTGTCTCTCTCTCTGTGTCTCTACTTTCTCACCTCCGGACAAACAGAACAGTTTATTTTCAGTGGGAGAGAGAGAGGTAATTAAAATGACTAGCAGTTAGTCCATGTTCGTTGCATAATTCCCCCTCTGCCAACACAAAGGGACCAATTTCCTCCTGAAATAGACTTTTAGTTAACATTACAATGGCAGGGATCTCGGGGGAGGAGGAGGGAGAGTAGGGACGTTAGATAGGAGCATGTCAATAAATGTAGTGGGGAATTATAGAGAACAGTCTGTTATCAAATACTTCCTGTACAGTGGTCACTCAGTCTCTGATGAAACATCTAGATGTTGTAGTAGGCTACAAACCAAAAGACACGCACCAACTGTGTGAGTGGGTGCGTGAGTGTTTGCGGGCGTTTGTAAGTCTCTCTCTCTCTGTTGTTCCATCATTTGGAGAAGGATGAATGACTGTTGTGGTATGTGGGTCATGAAAATTGCAAGTAAATGTTTTATGCAAAACAGATCTCTGCTTGTACTCATTTATTTACCGAAACATCCATCGCACATGTCATATGTGTTCTTTCATATCAATGTATAATTACAGTATAATTGAGCTGGCAATGGCAGTACCAAGCGCAGCCTCAGTGGGGTGCTTGTAAAGCCTGCCCCTGGACCCTGCACTTGGTTCCCTGCTCCTCATGTCCCACACTACTTTTGACCAGGGCCCATAGGGTTCTGGTCAAAAGTAATGCAGTATATAGGATATGGGGTAACGTTTGGAATACAACACTCCTTTTACACCTCACTTCACCTTTTTACACCAGACTCTGTAGAGTTTATCAATGTAATCACATAGTTCAGAGAATTACAACAATCAGTTCAATCAACTTTCTTTTTTTTACCAAGCCGACAAAACCTGTAGGAGCCGTTTTGACCTGCCTATATGTATGTAATTGAATGTGTTACAGAAGGTATTATCTGAACATGAAAGAAAATGGACAGATCTATGGAAAAGATCAGACCACATGCAGACTGACTGGTTTAAATCCAAAATGTCTACTAGCCTTGAGTTTTTGGATCATGTGAAACAGGGGCTGTCTGACTTTGGACAGCAGGGTCATATTGGGGCCGGCATGGGGTTGCTGATTGGCAGCGATGCTCCACAGGCCAGCGACCCTGCTGATGACGACAATGTTGGTGATGGATTCCACACTGCTGTGATCTGGTCTCTTAAGAGTGTTGCATGCTTCCCAGTCGAAACAGCTTGTGCATATATTACGAAGACATTTTGGTTTTCAACTGGGTTTTTTTAGTGACTGTTCGTGCACAACCTTTTTTTTTCTTGAGGCAAGTCGAAGTTTGGTAGGCGAAGTCTACGCCCCTTTGCCGTTGATTGGTCAACAGTACTACTCCAATTAAGGGTTGGGTATCATTCAACGAGAGACAACTAGATTTCATGCACATTTTCTCACTTGAGAAATACAGCACAAAACATTTGATATGAGTTAAATTGTGCGACTAAGACCTCCTCAGCAAAAAAGGTGAACAATGACTACAGATTTCTTTATTTATCTTCGATTATTCATGACTATTCTGATGAAAGTGCAGACTGTGTATATGTTGTCTTTCTAGGAATGTTTTAACTTGTTTTGGGGCACTATATATGGGTTCATGGGTCACTGGTCGCATGTATATAGGTAGCACGTGACCAGGAAGTGTTAGCACAAGTGAGAGGAGACAGCATACGATTCTTACCGTATCACATTACATGCTCATAGATTTGACTTCTGCTCCTTTTATAGTGTAATATTTTGCATTGGAACTGTGTATCTTTTTATAAGCAATACATGTGAACATCACCCAAATAAATATCTATGTTTGGGAAGCTGAATTGATAGCAAAACCTCTTGATAGCAATATACCATAGGGCCAATTAAACATAATACGACATTTATCTTGAGGTTAAAAACAATTGGGATATCTGACACACCTTATGAACAGATTTAATTAATTATTAAACAGTGATGATGCAAGCCTGTGAAAAACATATAATAGGTCTTGGAGGTCTATTAAACAAACCAAAACAAGGAGGAAATATTCACTATATATCGGATTCTGTATGCACCCACTCTGTAAGTGGCGGGGGAGAAAAAGCAACAACCAAGCACGTGACTGCAAATATGAGAGAAGACGAACATACAGAATGGAGGTCCTCGCACACACAGGTACGCGCACACACACACATTTCTCCCAGAGCAGTATTTTAGCATAATGACGATACACACAATCGCAGGCCTTTGCTTACAACCTAATTTGTCTCATTTACCTACAGTAGTACAATATACCCTCATGGGCTGCACTGCTCCAAATCTAGAAAATAATTATTAGCATTTAGATTACAAATGCAAATACACACCATCGGTCTCTGTCCCAAATGGCACCCCTGTCCCTATTGTCAAAAGTAGTGCACGATATAGGGACTAGGGTGCCATTCGTATCATCAGATTAGTACAATTTGTACCAGATCAGATGTTTTATTTCAGGCCCCGTACACACTCAGGTTGTACAACTAATCTACAACCCATTTGACACAATGGTTATGATACACAACTGATATTCTTGGGATGAAATATTTACACAACCTCTATGCGGTATCTCCAAACCCCTTGTGCAATTATTTTTGTGCAGATAAACTCTCCATTGTATCAAAACAGAAGTGTCAAATGCGTTGTACATCAGTTATACAACTTGAGTGTGTATGGGGCTTCTCATTCTGCCTTACCAGGTCTTACTTTTGAGTCTTGCTCTCCGAGGCTGATAAGTGAATATTGGGCAATTAAGTGAATAATACAAATGACCCACGTATGTTGTGACCCTTAGAGAAATTGTATAACTGGGTTGTTCCACGAAATGGGTGCCTATACATTTTTTTACTTTAAAAGATCTGTTCTTTCAACATTCAATTGCATGGAGGATAAGTTTACCCTACGGAAAAACACATTTCCCATCTCAGGCCTTAAAATCCTATGAACTAAGAGCATTTTATCTGCACTTGTACCACACAGTCTGTCAACTATGTTACAGACACTTGCACAACTGCCTAGCCTAACTATTATATAAAAGCACGTTTGAGATAAATCTATTTCTCATTGATTAAGTGTCCCTTGATCAAATAAACACACATATGATATCAAACTGATAAAGTTACCGTTGGGTTGACGATGACAGGGTTGAGGTTTTAGGTGAAGATCAACAATTACTTATGTGGTGAAAAACATGGGACCACATGGTGTTCATGAAATTAGGAATTATACATATATTCCACACATAATGAAAGTTTAATCAAATGTAAGTTTTCCTGACATTAATTGAAGTGTTATAAGTAGACCAAGAAGAGAGAGAAGACTTACTTATCTTTCCACCATGCTGTTCAGAAGACAAACTATGTCACCTGCTGTGAATCATTTAACTTGGTGGAATGATCCATTATTTTAAAATGGGTGAATTGTTCGCATAAGGGTTGGCCTTAAAATATGTAAATGCATCACTATTCAAAGTAATATAAATTATAATCTTCAGAAATGACTTTGTCGAAGCGGCACAATAACTAGGCCTTTACAATGATGGTGAATCTTGGAGACATTTTTGGATTACTTCCTAGAAGTAACACAGAGTTGATGGAGGGACATGTAAAAAATCTGAATTTTGGAACTTTAGCAAACCTTATTCATATACAAATCAGATTTATTGAATTCTCCATGTGGTCTATATTAAAGTGCAATTTATTTAACAGGTTTTAAAACTGCAATATTGGTGCATAATTTCTACTTTAAATATCAAAGGGACTCAAAAGGCACCTATTTCGTGGAACTACCCAATTGTGTTTTGCTCTGTATTTTTATTCATTTTGTTTACTAACACAGTTCCAACAAAACTCTCAGGAGAAACATATTGTTGCAGAGCAGCAAAAATGTACAAATCAGTTTCATATTTCATATTATCAGCCTTCAGGCCCTTAAAATGGCATCTCCCTCTGGATCAGTGTCAACCTTGTTATCATGGGTCTGCGTCCCAAATGGCACTCTATCCCCTACGTGGTACTACATAGGAAGTAGGGTTCCATTTGGGACGCAGATATGGTCATCACATCACAATGCCAAAATAGACAACATCAGTACACTTACCCAGGGGTGGAAATGAAAACAGTCCCTCTCGGAACCCACTTGTGGTAAATCCTTGAATTAACCTTTAAAAGCTATGTCAAAATGGAACTATGGAAAAACCATGTATAACTAAGTGCACCGATTTTAGATGTAAAAACATTGGCAACAACATATTATAAATGAAGATAGATCTGGTTGGGTATAGCTTGCAACCAGGGCTTGTATCAGTATCAGAGTGGGTGGTTGTAGCACTTTGAAGTTTGACTCAGAACAAATTCACCCACCGACTTGCCTTGATTTCACAGAGGAGAGGTAAAGCAACTCAACCGAACAACCTACAGGAAGCGTGTGGTGGTAAAAACAATGGATGGATCAAACCTTGGACATGGCTGATTGATGATCTTTTGAGTGTCTGAGGGAGAGGTATACAATATGTATTATATTCTCAGATTACCCTTTAAAGACATAAAAAAAAGATGATACAGTTCATCCATGGATATGTCTATTGTTACTGTATATATCCCTTCATAGTCCTTTTCATTACTGAGTTTTACAAGGTGGCGAACAGAGAGTTAGCATATTGTAACTGTCATGAAGGAGGAGGAAAAGGGGGACCAGCAAGACAAATGACATGTTAGTTGATTATATATGACATTAGTGTACTCTACGCTGACAAATGTATATGAGTTATATATCAACTGAAGGTTGTGTGTGTCTAGAAAGACATCCATTCAGCGCCTAAAGCAGACAGGGAATGTGTCACAAAGGGCACCCTACTCCCTACATAGTGAACTACTTTTGACCAGAGCCTTATGGCTCTATATAGGGAATAGGATGCCGTTTGAGACACACTCAGGGTTAGAAACAGTAACGAACTGAAGTGGAGATGGATTCTTCCCAGCCTGGCTTGTATTATACATCTGTCTGAGTATGGAACGAATGGGTGATCTTGAGAATACCTTAACACTGCTGCTTATGAATATATATGCTGGAGTCCAGAATATACAAACACCATTTGCATAAAACTGGCATTTATGGTCTCCCAGTCATTTAATTCCCTCTGTGTTGTCTGTACACTTTCCTTTCCTCCCCATCTCTCTCTCCTTCTCACCCCTCCCCTCTTTATCTATCTCCCTCACATCACTTACTCCTTCTCTCTCTACTCACCACCTTGCATTTTGCTCTGCTCTGTCTCCCTCTTTCCTACATAACTCCCCTTCGCTCTCCCCCCTCTCTCTCCAACTCTCCCAGCACAGTGAGTAGGACGTGGCTGGCCTGGGAGATTACTGACGGGGTGTTGTGTCTCTCAGTGTGTCTGGCTGGATGTAATGGGCTGTCTGAAGATTCAGGATGGGATATGTCTCCCTCCTCTCTCGTTCCTTTACCTTCCCTTTATCTCTACCTCCCTCTCTCTCCCACTACCTACCACCCCTCTCTCTTTCCCTCCACCCCACCCCTCTCTCTGTGTGTAATAGGCTGTGTGAAGATGCAGGATGAGTATATGCCTGGACATGAGCCTCATGGTGAGAGACAACGGGTGGTCTCTCAGGCAACAGCTGCCTTACGCTCATCACAGAGACAGAGAGAGTGAGAGTGAGCTGGAGTGGGAGACAGACAGGGAGGGGTGAGATGGAGGAGATTAGGGGAAAGGGAGAACGAGAGAGTGTGAGGAAGGGAGTGAGGGTGTGAAAATGAGAGAGGGAGGTAGGAGAGGGTGTCAAAATAAATGCTAGAGAAAGATAGCATAGAGGGAAGAGATGCAGAGAGAGTGTGATGATAGAGACTGGAAGACATTGAGAGACATTCTACTCTTTATCATGGCCAAATTAATATCTATGAATTCATTAATTCATTAATGGTGAATTAATGATCTCATGGCTCGTCTTCCTGGCCAGAGGGTACAGATTCAGTATGTTTTTGCTCACAGCACAGAACAAAGCACAGTATAGCATATCTTAGTACACAGTACCTAGTGAAAGTCTGCACACCCTTTGCACAGTCTTCACATTTTGCTGACCTACTCCACATTTTCAAAGTGAAAGACAGTTATAGAACATTTTCCAAACTGATTTAAAAAAAAAGATGTCTTGATTGCATATGTCTTCACACCCCAGAGTTAATACTTTGCGGAAGCACCATTGATAGCCATTACAGCTGTCAATATTTTTGAATAAGATCTTACCATGAGGTAGCACTTTGCTCAACCCTTAGGGCAACATACAGGCAGGGGTGGAAGTAACGAATTACACATACTCTCGTTACTGTAATTGAGTAGCTTTTCCAAATGCTTGTATTTCAGTCAGAAATGTTACTTTTACTTATGTATTAAGTTAACATTATATACCTACATTTTTAAAACCATATGGTATAGTACAATTTTGAAGGCTATCCACTGGTGTAATGCAGTTTCTATGGACCCCCGCTAGGTCGGAGTTCACCAGACAGCCACTCACAAAGTATAGACTACCGACCTCTGTCCATGGTGCTGAAATTGCGACATGACTATGCAGTTGCCTATCGAATCGATTATTGGCTTTCTGTGATGCCACTGCCAGGGCATGTAGCCTATAGCTTTGTTTTAGTTGATGGGTAAATGTTCATTGGTGGGCCTATTTGGTCATAATTTTCTCATGTTAAGCCTAACATTTCACGAAGCTGTACACAGGGTATGCTGGTTAGCTGGCGTTTATAATAATTACTTGTTCGATAATTAAAGTTGGAAATTCAAACACTGCAGTTGTGCATAAAACAAGTCTATTAATGGCAAATAATACAGTCAGTCCACCCTCAAAACACTAGCTTACTGGGGATTGTTTCATTATTCAGTGTACTATCTATAGCTATATACTGTATATAGCTGCTTGTTATAAAAGTAGTTGGCTTGAGGATAAATTCAGACACTAACGTTATTTATTGTTGAACTCAGCGGGTTTTGCCTGGGCTGCAATATTCAAGGTAAATAACATTATATCAAGTTAAACCAACTTGAGAGACTCCCCTGGACACATGAAGCCCTCAATGCTGATTCTCTCTCTGTGTTAGTTTTAGCCTATAGCAGCCTATAGCCTATAGCAGCTACAGTATGTGACTGCATCGCCTTGCATTTTTGTGTGCAAATAATTTCACCAGGTTTCGAGCGCGACTGTTTTCTGTACTGAGTATTGTTATTAACCCACACAGTCTTTCCTGAGACATTGTGCATTACACAGTGCCTTCATGAAGTCTTCACACTTCACAGACTTTTCCCACAATTTGTTGTGGGATCTGTTTCACCTGTCTTTGTGCTTGTCTCCACCACCCTCCAGGTGTCGCCCATCTTTCCCATTATTCCCTGTGTACTTATATCTGTGTTTTCTGTTTGTCTGTTGCCAGTTCGTCTTGTTTGTCAAGCTTACCAGCGTTTGTTCTGTTAGCTCCTGTTTTTCCCAGAAAAATTAAAAATGTGTTATGAAAGAGAGGATTTTTTATTTATGAAGAGGTGTGTGTGAAAAACAATAGAGACGGATGAGACAGAGGAGAGTCAGGAGACAATCCAAACACAGACCCAGTGTCACGCCCTGACCTTAGAGAGCCTTTTTATGTCTCTATTTTGGTTTGGTCAGGGTGTGATGTGGGGTGGGCATTCTATGTTCTGATGTTCTATGTTTTTGTATTTCTATGTGTTGGCCGGGTATGGTTCTCAATCAGGGACAGCTGTCTATCGTTGTCTCTGATTGGGAATCATACTTAGGCAGCCTTTTCCTCTTTTGTCATTGTGCGAAGTGACTTTTGTTAGTGGCACTTAGCCCTCGTAAGCTTCACGGTCGTTTATTTTGTTTCTTGTTTGTTGGCGACATTTTGAAATAAATGGAAATGTACGCTCACCACGCTGCACTTTGGTCCACTTCTTTCGACGGCCTTGACAGAACTTCCCAGCACCAAAGGACCAAGCAGCGTGGCCAGGAGGAGCAGGGATCCTGGGCCCGGGAGAAGAGAGAATGGAGGACATCTTGGACATGGGAGGCAGTTATGGCAGGGGACAAGACTCTGCCATGGAAATAGGCTGAAGTAGCGAGGGAGGAACGACTTTGCTACCAGGAGTCACGGCAACGGAGCAGACACAAGAGGCAGCCCCCCCAATTCTTTTGGGGGGGGAAACACGAGGAGATTGGCTGAGTCAGGTTGGAGACCTGAGCCAACTCCCCGTGCTTACCGGAGGGAGCGTCGTACTGGTCAGGCACCGTGTTATGCGGTGGAGCGCATGGTGTCTCCAGTGGGCGTTCATAGCCCGGTGCGCTACATTCCAGCTCCCCGCATTGGACGGGCTAGAGTGAGCATCCAGCCAGGACGGAAGGTGCCGGCTCAGCGCATCTGGCCTCCAGTGCGTCTCCACGGCCCAGGATATCCTGCGCCGGCTCTGACACTGTGTCTCCGGTACGTCTGCACAGCCCAGTGCGTCCTGTGCCAGCAACCCGCATCTGCAGGGCAAAAATAACCATCCAGCCAGGACGGGTTGTGCAGGCTCTACGCTCGAGACCTCCAGTGCGCCTCCACAGCCCAGTGTATCCTGTGCCTGCCCCCAGAACCAGGCGTCCTGTATGTCTCCCCAGCCTGGTGAGTCCTGTGTCTGCCCCCAGACCCAGGCCTCCTGTATGTCTCCCCAGCCTGGTAAGCCCAGTGGCAGCTCCACGCACCAGGCTGCCAGTACGTCTCCTCAGTCCGTTGAGACCTGTTCGGCTCCACGGAGGAAGCCTCCAGTGATGATCCAGGGCACGAAGCCTCCAGTGATGATCCATTAAATAAAAGGAAATGTACGCTCACCACGCTGCACTTTGGTCCACTTATTTCGACGGCCATGACACCCAGTGTCTGCATCTTTTGAAGAAGACAATGAGGAGAATCCCTGGCCGCGTTACAGTGACCAGTTCTCCTTCAAACACAGGAGAGGCGACAGTGTAATCATGCAAAGCAAGCTCCTTACCCAGGATGGGAAAGGGAAAGGGGGATACCTAGTCAGTTGTACAACTGAATGCCTTCAACGGAAATGTGTCTTCTGCATTTAACCCAACCCCTCTTAATCATAGAAGTGCAGGGAGCTATCTTAATCGACATCCACGTCTTCGGTTATAAAAACTATGCCTTGAACTTGAGGAAACATGTAGAGGTAACTAAGAAAACTAGACATGAAGTATCTTTTTTTTTGTTGCTAAGGATAGCCTTAGCAGCTAGTAGCCTAGTTGTCTAGTTCTTTGTAGCTCAGTTAGTAGAGTATGGTGCTTTGTAATGCCAGGTTAGTGGGTTTGATTACCAGGATCACCCATACGTAAAATGTATGCATGACTATAAATTGCTTTAGATATTTTGCAGATGCTTTCATCCAAAGTAACTTAAAGTCATCCACTCATTATTTCAGCCAATCATGGCTAGCCGAAAGGTTGCTGTCTTTTTCCGTGGCAAAAACAACTTGTGAAGTGGTAAGGTTGGACCCAGGTGTGGAGAAGAGACCAGACGAGGAATCAGTGGTTAAGGATAAACATAATACTTTACTAAGAAATGGTAGCCACAGGATCACAGTACACTTGAAAAAACTACAAACACTAAGTCTCGAAAACTCACTCAGGAAACAAACACACATGGTAAACAATTCAAGCTTCTTCAAAGGACCACAGAAAACACACCTCTTTTAATAACCTGAGTCCAATAAAAGTCTCTAGGGCGGTCTCTGCCGCCCTCTGGTGCTAGGAGGAACCATGACACAACTAGGCTCGTAATTTAGCAATTTTATTCATATTTAAATATGGCATACAAGTTTGTTATTAAGGCACATGAAAGTTCACATGTTCCAGAAGGCATTTCTGCCAAAAAACGCTAATGAAACTCCTGTGAAGTAATGCGTTATAGTTACATACGTTATAGTTTCCTGAAACAAGTCACATATGTTATACACAATGTACAAACCATTAGGAACACAGGCTCTTTCCATGACAGATGCATTTTTCACCGGACAAAGGCTTAAAATAATAGCAAACATTTTATGGCAAGGGAAATGGATTTCATTAAAGAGACATACATAATTTTTGGGAAAAAATGGCCACTCCACCACTTCTGCTCTGTCTGTCAGCTCAGAACACATGATAACCCTCAATATTAATATCAGAGTCCAGAATGTCCCCAGAGATCCAAGTTTCAGTCAATACCATAATATCTGGATTCATCTGCAGAGCCCAGATCTTGATGTAAACCAGTTTAGGAAGTAGGCTCCTGTTACTTCCTAAATGCATCAACCCAAGACTTTTCCAATTTTATAGTCACATGGAAACACCAACTCAAACAAGTTACGTTCAAGAGGCAGTTGCAGGCCCTGTTTGATGGTTGATATAGTTGGTATGGCTATAAAATTGCATAGAATTGCAGAATTTGATCTATTCCTATTAGTTATAGAGGAAGGAAAGTAAATTGGAATTACTTTTCCAAGGTTAGCACCATAGGACCTGAGGCCACAGTCAATGTCAATATGAGGAACTCTGAGAGTAACCAATGATGGAATGTTATAAACTGACTTACATGGGCTTTGGTTGCTATCGTGCAACAGCCCAAGCCTTCAGTGTTATTTGAAAACCGAGGGAGTATTCAAGTTTATGTAATTCACATTTGAAGACCACAGTGGTTCCTCTTTTGAGCTAACAATAGCAGATATAAGAGTGGAGTTCAAACAAATGGGTACAAGATTACAACTGACAACACCCATGGCAGTATAGACACCAGTACGATGATAACGCTCAGAGAGGATGGGAGGTATTACCTGAGCAGGGCTTGTTCTGTCTCTGAGTCAATATCTTAACGCAGCCTTGAAATATGAAGAGACGGTCCAGGCTCCGTGATGGTTTGGGTGGAGTCCATTGTCCCTGTAGAGCATCTTTTGTTTCCAAAAACGGTCAAACTGGTCAATTAAAGTTATGCCAACAGAGGGGCAATAGTCCTTAAGCCAGATATGAAGTGCTAAGTGCCTGGTGAACCTTTTTGGAGCCTCAGACACCCTCAAGATCTGATGTGCGAGGGTGCCCGGAAGGTATGGGCCTTTAGTAGAGATCACCTGAGCTGGACCCTTGTGGGACAAGGTAGACGATGAAGGGGGAGGAATCTCTGGAAACAGGTGGGCAAAACTGTTGCTCAGCAGGATGGGATCCACCAAAGCCATTTTAGCCCCATTCACCAACGACCACTGCCTTGCGCTTGGCTTACGGTGTGTGATGTGCCTCCACTGGGATGCAGGGCAGCCCTGGCCAGTCAGTCAGAGAGTGGCAACACGGTGGCGAGGTAGTGGCATGACGACCAGGCTGAGGAGTAGAAAAGGAAAAGGTCTTGAAGTGGGACCTATCCAGGATACACTGCAATGTCTCAATTTGCTTACGCTGGACGTCCAGCTCACTGGAATGTCTTATTCCTTAATAAGCTGACAGTTTCCACATTGGAACTGGAACTGTGTAAAATAGGTGCAGCTTCTATATGGGATGAAACGTTCACCTTAGTCTCTGAAGGTGGTTGGAAAAAGTCAGTTTCCCTTTATGGCGGAAAGTGTTAGACGCCATTTAAAAAAATTCCGTTACAATCCATGCAAATAAAATAGTTTGTGAGGAATCAGCTAAAAGTCAATCAATCTACAAATCAAATCAAATCAAATTGTACTTGTCACATGCACCGAATACAACAGGTGTAGACAGGTGTAGACCTTAATGCTTACTTACAAGCTCTTAACCAACAATGCAGTTTTAATAAATTAAGAGCAGCAGTAAATAACAATAGCGGGGCTGTATACAGGGGGTACCGGTACAGTCAATGTGCACCGGTGTTGAGGTAATTGAGGTAATATGTACATGTAAATAGAGTTTAAATAGTCTGGGTAGCCATTTGATTAGATCTTCAGGAGTCTTATGGCTTGGGGGTAGAAGCTGTTTAGAAGCCTCTTGGACCTAGACATGGCGCTCCGGTACCACTTGCCGTGCGGTAGCAGAGAGAACAGTTTATGACTAGGGTGGCTGGAGTCTTTGACAATTTTTAGGGCCTTCCTCTGACACCGCCTGGTATAGAGGTCCTGGATGGCAGGAAGCTTGGCCCCGGTGATGTACTGGGCCGTGCGCACTACCCTCTGTAGTGCCTTGCAGTTGGAGGCCAAGCAGTTGCCATACCAGGCAGTGATGCAACCCATCAGGATGCTCTCGATGGTGCAGCTATAAAACCTTTTGAGGATCTGAGGACCCATGCCAAATCTTTTCAGTCTCCTGAGCGGGAATAGGTTTTGTCATGAATAGGTTTTGTCGTGCCCTCTTCACGACCTCTTGGTGTGTTTGGACCATGTTTGTTTGTTGGTGATGTGGACGCCAAGGAACTTGAAGCTCTAAACCTGCTCCACTACAGCCCTGTCGATGAGAATGGGGGCGTGCTCGGTCCTCCTTTTCCTGTTGTCCACAATCATCTCTTTTGTCTTGATCAGGTTGAGGGAGAGGTTGTTGTCCTTGCACCACACAGTCAGGTCTCGTTGTCGGTGATCAGGCCTACCACTGTTGTGTCATCAGCAAATTTAATGATGGTGTTGGAGTCATGCTTGGCCGTGCAGTCATGAGTGAACAGGGAGTACATGACGGGACCGAGCACGCACCCCTGAGGGCCCCCCGTGTTGAGGATCAGCGTGGTGGTAGTGTTGTTACCTACCCTTACCACATGGGGGCGGCCTGTCAGGAAGTCCAGGATCCAGTTGCAGATGTAAGTGTTTCATCCCAGGGTCCTTAGCATAGTGATGAGCTTTGAGGGCACTATGGTGTTGAACGCTGAGCTGTAGTCAATGAATAGCATTCTCACATAGGTGTTCCTTTTGTCCAGGTCCAGGTGCTACAGGTTCGTAGTCATGTAGGCAGGTTACCTTAGTGTTCTTGTGCACAGGGACTATGGTGGTCTGCATGAAACATGTTGGTATTACAGACTCCGCCAGGGAGAGGTTGAAAACGTCAGTGAAGACACTTGCCAATTGGTCAGTGCGTGCTCGGAGTATACTTCCTGGTAATCCGTCTGGCCATGCGAACTTGTGAATGTTGACCTGTGTAATAAAGGTCTTACTCACATTGGCTAAGGAGAGCGTGATCACACAGTCACCCGGAACAGCTCTCCTGCATGTTTCAGTGTTACTTGCCTCGAAGCGAGCATAGAAGTTATTTAGCTCGTCTGGTAGACTCGTGTCACTGGGCAGCTCTCAGCTGTGTTTCCCTTTGTAGTCTGTAATAGTTTGCAAGCCCTGCCACATCCGACGTGCATCGGAGCCGGTGTAGTACGATTCAATCTTAGTCCTTTATTGACCCTTTGCCTGTTTGATGGTTCGTTGAAGGGCAATGCGGGATCTCTTATAAGCTTCCGGGTTAGAGTCCCGCACCTTGAAAGTGGCAGCTCCACCCTTTAGCTCAGTGCGAATGTTGCCTGTAATCCATGGCTTCTGGTTGGGGTATGTACGTACTGTCACTGTGGGGATGACGTCATCAATTCACTTGATGAAGCCAGTGACTGATGTGGTGTACTCCTCAATGCCATCGGAAGAATCCCAGAACATGTTCCAGTCTGTGCTAGCAAAACAGTCCTGTAGTTTAGAGCCTGCTTCAGCTGTTTAGAGCCTGCTTCATCCTGCTTCAGTGCTTCCTGTTATAATTTTAGCTTGTAAGCAGGAATCAGGAGGCTAGAATTATGGTCAGATTTGCCAAATGGAGGGTGAGGGAGAGTTTTTTACGCTTCTCTGTGTGTGGAGTAATGGTCTGGAGTTTTCCCTCTGGTTGCACATTTAACATGCTGATAGAAATTTGGTCAAACTGATTTAAGTTTCCCTGCATTAAAGTCCCCGGCCACTAGGACTGCCGCCTCTGGATTAAGGTTTCCTGTTTGCTTATGGCGGTATACAGCTCATTGAGTGCGGTTTTAGTGCCAGCATCGGTCTGTGGTGGTATGTAGACAGATACGAAAAATACAGATAAACTCTCTAGGTGGATAGTGTGGTCTACAGCTTAACATGAGATACACTATCCCAGGCAAGCAAAACCTCAAGACTTCCTTAGATATCGTGCACCAGCTGTTGTTTTTCAAATATGCATAGGCCCCTGCCCCGTATTTTACCAGAGGCTGCTGTTCTATCCTTCCGATAGAGTGTATAACCCGCCAGCTATATGTTATTAATGTTGTCATTCAGCGACGACTCGTGAAACTTAAGATATTACAGTTTTTAATGTCCCGTTGGTAGGATATACGTGTTTTCAGTTCGTCCCATTTATTTTCCAGCGATTGAACTTAAGCTAACAGATGGCAAAGGCAGGTTAGCCATTCGTCACCTGATCATCACAAGGCACCCCGATCTCTTTCCGCAAAATCTCTTTTTTTTTCTCCAGCGAATGACGAGGATGAGGTCCTGTACGGGTGTTTGGAGTATATCTTTCCAGTCTGACTCATTAAAGAAAAATTCTTTGTCCAATTCGAGGTGAGTAATTGCTGTTCTGATGTCCAGAAGCTCTTTTCAGGCATAAGAGACGGTAGCAGCAACATTACGTAGAAAATAAGTTACAAACAATTTGAAAAAACAAACAAAATAGCACGGTTGGTCAAGAGCCAATAAAACGGCAGCCATCCCGTCCGGTGCCATCTTCACTTTCACACTGTGATAGTTAGTTAGATTGTATCACGCAGTTTGTAGGATCACCACAGCTATAGGCAATAAGCCAGAACCTAAACACAGACTAAAAAACAGTACTAGGACCCACAATAAACACAGCCAATACACAAAACTGGCCAACCTAACAACAGCAAGGAGAGAGCAACGACTTACTCAATGCGATTAAATGCTGGGGCAGCAAAAACAGCAAACGCAACAGGGGCTGTGTTACCAGTATGATAGCCAGGATAGAAGCACCTTGGAGGGGATGTAGTTTCCAGCACAGGCCGGTGGAAAGCTGGGAGGGTTGCAAGCGCTACACCGGGCCGCGGGAGAGTCCAAAACAGTAAATCCAAGTGGAGTTCAAGTTTGGCAGTAGTCCAAAAACATCCGAGGCATAATGTCAAGTGGAAGGACGAAAGCAACAGTAGGCAGGTGTCTGCTTAGATAATGCCCCAGTGCAGGCCCCAGTGCAGTGTAGGGTGTCCAAGTGTATCCAATATTGCACTATTGTCCAATTTGTTCATTTCCAGATGAAACAAAGGTAAATGTAGACAGAAAATTCACAAAAAGCTTTTCAGCTACAAACACTGATTATGGTGGTAATTAATTAAACAGAACAAATCTGGGGGGGCACGTGCCTTTGTGCCCCATACAGGCATGACAGTCGTGTCCAGGGGGTGGCCCACGGCCCCCCCTTAAATCTGATTGGCCCCCCTAGAAATTCTGAGATCTGATAGGTTGTCTCTGAATATATTGACAATTTTGACCAAGACACGCAGCGACAACAAGGCTAATTAATCTCCCCGGAGAAAGCATCCGAGTGAGCTAAACAGCGCCCCTCTGTTTTAGCATGTTTAGCCCATGTATCTGATGCTGTCTGGCCAAAAAGCGTATGACATGTCATATTCTTTTTGTCCAGATCGAATCAGATACATTGCTTTCTGGCCAAAAAGAGAGCGACATGAAATATTATTTTTGGAAAGACAGCATCAAATACATGGGCTACAGATGGGCTGTTTGCTTCGCTCCAATGCTTTCTCTGGTGAAATAGATTCAGCCTCTTGTGAACTGAAGGAAAATTATGAAACCCGGATAAACACAAATGAGAAATTATTTTATACATTTAATTTTTTCAATGTTTTATTTTTTTTATTTTCGGGAAGCCTGGCTTCCCTTGGCATCCATGAATACATGCCACTTTGTAGGCTGAATATCATTACACTTAGGGTGTTTGTAATAGATGTCCCTTTCCATTCAAAGACGGGTGCACAGTGCACTGTTCAGATGCTGGACTTGTTTTGGAGTAGAAGAACAAGCGCAGGTAACCTACAGAACTGAAGTTACTTTTGAAGTGTATTGTTTGACAATCAGATGAAATCATCATTACTGGTTGTGTTCATGACACAATATAAGATAATACATTTTTACAGTTAAACTGTCTTAACTATAAAACCCATAAAAAAAAATTGTGTGCACATAGGAGGTCCCGTAAAAAGAATAAGAGACCCCCCCCCCCCCCCGAATGTCACAGTAATATTCACACTCTGGATGGCACTTTTAAGTGATTTTACTGCTGTATGCTAATACCCTTATATAAAATCCTGACCTTGAATGCAAGAACTGTAACAAGACTATTGGAATTGATTCATTATTTATTTGAACAGGGAAATGCACCAAACCTAAGCTGAAGCATTTAATGAGTTGAACCATAATAATTATATTGAAAAAATCCACCTTGCATTGATTAAGGTTCAAAATGTTATGGACCCCTAAACTGGATCTGTGCCCCACCTTGGCCACCCCAATCGAAATGTGTGGACACGCCACTGGTGCATGATGCATCTGGAAACAAGGTACCATAGACAGTTGGTGGCACCTTAATTGGGGAGGACGGGATTGTGGTAATGGCTGGAGAGGAATGAGTGGAATGGTATAAAATACATCAAACACATGGTTTCCCTGTGTTTGATGCCATTCCATTTTACTCCGTTCCAGCCATTATTATGAGCCGTCTTCCTCTCAGCAACCTCCTTTGCAATGTACAACGGTCAACATGATCACTTTGCACACTTCGGCATATTTGGAGTCAGATCAATTTCTGCATATTTGGATTTTATGAGTGAGATTTAGAAGGAAAACTCCTGCTGACTCTGCTCCTGGGGTGGCCAAAGGATCACTCTAGGCATCATCTCTTAGCAGAGAAAAACGCTATTCTCTTCTCCTTGAAAAAGCGAGATGAACTACATTCAGCAAGATAGATATCTTGTATTCATAATATTCCTACAGTAGTGGGATGAAAGCTAAAGCACTACTAACATATCAGATGAGGGATACAATAGTGGGAGATGGAAACTAGGACACTACTAATGTATAGTGATGGGGGAAAAATGTACACAGTTACACATCGCAATATTATTTTGAACAATATTATATTGATACTTTGACTCAAAGTATCGATTTGTAAAAAGTCAAAGTGAAGGTAACAATTGGTTATTTCAATAACACTCTAGGTGTGAAATTCTATTGGAGATACAGTAGTGGCAGATGGAAACACTACTAAAGTATGGTGATGGGGGAAAAAGTCGATAGAGTCAAATATCGCAATATTCTTTTGGACAATATTATCTGTTTAATGCTAGGTAGTGTTATTTGTTTGCAAGGTAGTGTTAGCTAGCGCCCTTCAGCTGTACCTGCGCCAAAACTCTGGTATTTTTCATTGAATAGCTTGTTATCCATGTTTTCAGCACTTTTATTTCCATGACTGGCCAAAACGAATTTCCTCATGCTCTCTCTTGTCTCCCTGCAGCAGACATACAGTGAGCAATATACTGTATTTGGAAAATTGCATTATCGAATGGCAATGCATATAGAATTTTGAATCGCAGTACATATCGTATAGGCACCTAAGTATCATGATAAGATCATTTCTTGAAGTCCAAGTCAATTCCCAACCCTAGTAAAGTATGTGCAGTAATCAATCAATCAAATTTATAAAACCCTTTTTACATCAGCAGCAGATGTCACAAAGTGCTATACAGAGACCCAGCCTAAAACCCCAAACAGCAAGCAATGCAGATATAGAAGCACTTTGGCTAGGAAAAACTCCCTAGAAAGGCAGGAACCTAGGAAGAAACCTAGAGAGGAACCAGTCTCTGATGGGTGGCCAGTCCTCTTCTGGCTGTGCCGGGTGGAGATTATAAAAGTACATGGCCATTAAGGCCAGATTGTTCTTCAAGATGTTCAAACGTTCAAAGATGACCAGCAGGATCAAATAATATTCACAGTGGTTGTAGACGGTGCAACAGGTCAGTACCTCATGAGTAAATGTCAGTTTGCTTTGTATAGCCAAGCATTCAGAGGTCGAGACAGCAGGTGCGGTAGAGAGAGAAAGTCAAAAACAGCAGGTCCAGGACAAGGTAGCACGTCCGGTGAACAGGTCAGGGTTCCATAGCCGCAGTCAGAACAGTTGAAACTGGAGCAGCATCACGACCAGGTGGACTGGGGACAGCCAAGAGTCATCAGGTCAGGTAGTCCTGAGGCATGGGGGGGGGGGGGGGATTAGAGGGAGCATAGTTCAATTGTTCACAGGACACCAGAAAAGACAGGAGAGTTACACCAGATATAACAGACTGACCCTAGCCCCCTGGCACGTAGACTATTGCAACATAGATACTGGAGGCTGAGACAGGGGGAGGTCCAGGGTACACTGTGGCCCTGTCCGATGATACCCACGGACAGGGCCAACCAGGCAGGATATAACCACACCCACTTTGCCAAAGCATAGCCCCCACACCACTAGAGGGATATCAACAGACCACCAACTTACTACCCTGAGACAAGGCTGAGTACAGTCAACTTAGTGTATGTAAACTTCTGACCCACTGGAATTGTGATACAGTGAATTATAAGTGAAATAATCTGTCTGTAAACAATTGTTGGAAAAAATTACTTGTGTCATGCAGAAAGTAGATGTCCCAACCGACTTGCCAAAACTATAGTTTGTTAACAAGAAATTTGTGGAGTGGTTGAAAAACAAGTTTTAAAGACTCCAACCTAAGTGCATGTAAACATCCGACTTCAACTGTAAATTGAAACACACTCACACTCACTGCTGTCCCACACATCAAAGAACATTGACATGTTCAGATGCCGTTCTAGTAAATATATTTCTATTAATATTCTGGAGCTGACAGTCTCTTGGGAACGTCATCTGGAGGAGGCTTACAAGAGGAAGAGGGCCATGTACAAGGGACTGGTCGTTGACTGCTGGAAGCAGGATTGGAATTAGCATGCCTATTGAGGTAGGCTGCAGGGGTTTTGTTTGGCAATCCCTCTACAGAGCCTACAGAACACTCTGCATCAATGGAGCAAAGAAGAGGAACGCCATCAGCAACACCATCAAGGTAGCTGAAGAAGCCTCATGATGGATCAAGAGAGGAGATCCATGGGAAGCATCACTAGGACACAAGTCGGGGTCTGATCAACCTCGGCTGGGTGAGAGTGTCTGATGTTGTAGGACCCCAAATTCTTTATGACCCCAGGTTACTGTCACTGGGCTCCCTCCATCTGATGGCAACACTGTCATTCTAATGGTAGTGGACTGGTTCTCCAAGGCCACCAATTTCGTCCCTCTCCCCAAACTACCCTCTGCCAAGGAGACGGCCCAGCTTATGGTGCATCACATCTTCCGGATCCATGTACTCCCGGTGGACATGGTCTCCAACCAGCGTCCTCAGTTCTCGTCTCAGTTCTGGAAGGTGTTCTGCACCCTTATTGGGTCGTCGGCCAGCCTGTCCTCCGGATTCCATCCCCAATCCAAAGGCCAGTTGGAGCGAGCAAACCGGGACCTAGAAACCATCCAAAGATGCCTGGTCTCAACCAACCCCACTACCTGGAGCCGACAACTGGTCTGGGTGAAGTATGCCCGGAACACCCTTCCCAGTTCAGCCACGGGACGCTCCCCTGTTGTGTGCTCTATGGGGTATCAACCTCCAATCTTCCTAGAACAAGTACCCTCGGCCCAGATGTTTGTCCGCCGCTGTCGACATACCTGGAGAAGAGCTCGGGGGTACTGTCACGCCCTGATCTGTTTCACCTGTCTTGGTGATTGTCTCCACCCACCTCCAGGTGTCTCCTGTTCTCCCCATTAGTCCCCAGTGTATTTCTTGTGTTTCCTGTCTCTCTGTGCCAGTTCATCTTGTTTTGCCAAGTAAACCAGCGTTTCTCCTAGCTCCTATTTTTCCCAGTCTCTGTTTTTTCCTAGCCCTCCTGGGTTTGACCCTTGCCTGTCCTGGCGCCGAATCCGCCTGCCTGACCACTCTGCCTGTTCTGACCTCTAGCCTGCCTATCCCCTGGTACTGTTTGGACTCTGACCTGGTTTATGAACTCTCGCCTGTCCCCGACCTGCCTTTTGCCTACCCCTTTTGATGTAATAAATATCGGAGCTCAACCATCTGCCTCCTGTGTCTGCATTTGGGTCTCGCCTTGTGTCCTAATAGTTACATCACTGATGATGTGTCCAGGAGCATCAAGAGACGCATTCATGCAATCTATGGTTGAAAATAGAATATAATTTCAATAACACTGTAGAGGCACCAAATCAGACTTACTGCTGAGGGGTTCATATCATCAATTCACATCTTTACTGAACGCACATCTATCACTCTCTGTATGAGTGGTGGGGATAAGCTCAAGAAGCATCACCTCAAACTCAGCATTTTTTATTGATAATGATACATTAACACAACATTTCCTTAGTTTCAGTTTTTAATGTCTGCGTCTGTGTTTTTGCAGCAGAGTGATGGTTTGGTTAGTTAGTCCTCCAGTGTACCTATTAGCAAATAGGAATAAACGTAAGGAAGGATCATATCTGTCCCATCTCATTTTGTCACAGTGGCTCTCACACACACCACCCAAGGACGGAGAGAGACAGAGAGAGAGAAAAACAGAGAGCCCGCGAGAGAGACAGAGAGAGAGAAAGAGAGGGAGAGAGAGAAGCAAAGAGAGAGATGAAGTTGAAGCTGATAGGAGGTGTCATACTGCATGGGGTTGACACCAAAGACAATGACGTGTTGACTGCAGTTTATGTTGAAGGGTTTATCACCTGTCTATCTCTTTCCATATCATTTCAATCCAAATAAAATAAAATGTCATTTGTCACATGCCCTGAATACAAGTGTAGACTTTACCATGGCATGCTTACTTACAAGCCCTTTCCCAACAATTCAGAGTTAAAAAGTAAGAACAATTTGCTAAATAAAAAAGGAAATAGTAACACAATAAAATAACAATAACGAGGTTATTTACAAGGATTACCGATACAGAGTCAATGTGCAGGGGTACAATGTAGTTGATGTAATATGTATGTACATGTAGGTAGGGGTAAAAGTGACTAGGCAATCAGGGTAGATAGTAAACAGAGTAGCAGCAGCGTATGTGACGAGTGTGAAAGTGTGTCTATGTGTGAGTGTGTGTGTGTGACGTCAATATCCATGTGTGTATGTGTGTGAGTGTATGTAGTGTGAAAGTGTGTGTGTGTGTGTGTGTGTGTGTGTGACGTCAATATCCATGTGTGTATGTGTGTGAGTGTATGTAGTGTGTGTGTGTGTGTGTGTGTGTGTGTGTGTGTGTGTGTGTGTGTGTGCGTGTGTGCGTGCGTGCGTGCGTGCGTGCGTGCGTGCGTGCGTGCGTGCGTGTGTGTGTGTTGGAGTGTCAGTGTAGTATTAGTGTAGTTGTGTGAGTGTGCATGGAGCCAGTGCAAGAGAGTCAATATGCCACTAATGACAGGACAACAAACACTGACACAAAGCTCACTGACTCTTGACAATAAGACAACAAGACAGTTTCATTCTGTTTGAGTTGAGTTAGCTAACACTTGGCGACATTAGCAAAATCATAGGAAATAGCCATGAAACAAGTCTAAACTATTTCTGGTACACACAGAGACACACAACCAGTGCAGTTGTATCTTAATAAAACTGCCCCATTGCATTGAAATTGAAATCTAGTCAAGAGCTGTCACTGCTTAATTGACATAATTTACATTTGATGGATAGGAAGTGGAAACTGAAATATGAAGCACATTGAGGAACACATCAGAGAGCACACACACGCACAAACACACAATCACACAATCACACACTCACGCCAACACACACGCACACAAACGCATGCACTGACACAAACACACAAACGTTACAGCTTAGTCACATGGGCTTCTGCCTGGTTTTAAATAATTTTCTCTCCCTGGTCTCCCGCCTTAAGCTACTCGTACTAAATTGAATCAGTCAATAGAGGGAAAAAAAATCCCATTTGGTTTGGAAAACACACATTATGCATGATATTCTTCTTTTCCATGCGCCAAAATTGTTTCTGGATTTGAGAGGATGGGTTTATTGGTGCATTCAGGCTACCAGCTACCGTCTTCTTCTCTTCCCACCCTTCAAAGTTACAATTGATCCATTATCACAATGTGCCTGTGTGTGAAATATGCTGTGAAACTTTTATCTTGTTACCATTTAATGTGCTTTCTTTAGCTTGGCTTTGAATTCCAAAGGAATTTTCTGGAGCATTCTGAAAAAGCCACAGGCAATACTGAGCAGTGAGACATAAGCTAGCACAGCTATATGTCAGAAACTATAAAGAAAATCGCCTAGAACTCTCAGGAAAATGCAACCAAGTGCAAATCCATACAATGCCCAACCCACAATTTTTTACTAACATGCTAGTAAAAAACAGAGAGGGGAGAAGGTGGCTTTGAGATGGAAGGGAGGCTGACAGAGGGAGGAGGAAGCGGGGGTGTGGGTCGGCTGGCTCCGTCACAAAGACAGGGGGTGATGGTCCGGTGCTCCAGTGTTCCGCTGACCTCTGCGAGACGAGACCAGTCAGTGACAGGAGCATGGGTACCTGTCACAGTATCATCACACACACACACACGTGCACACACGCATTTATAGACAGTCGTGGGGAGATACAGAGATGACAGAGAGCGAGAGAGAGCAAGAGAGAGAGAGCCCGAGAGAGAGAAAAAGAGGGAGAAAGAGAGAGAGAGAGAGTGAGAGACAGACAGACAGACAGACGGAAGGGAGGGAGATTACACCATTTCACCTCAGCAGCCTGGGGGTATGAGAAGGTTGGAATGCAGATTTTCCATAAAGAGGAAGATACAGCGACACGTCATATGGCAGACAGACAACACACCTCCATGATCCGCCACACCAACAGCAACACAGTCTATATTCAGACCCATTGACTTTTTCCAAATACCCCATAATGACAAAGCAAAAACAGGTTTTTAGAAATATTTGCTAATTTATAAAAAATATTACATTTACATAAGTATTCAGTCCCTTGTTTTTTTTTGTGTGGTATTTTATTAGGATCCCCATTAGCTGTTGCAAGAACAGCAGCTTCTCTTCCTGGGGTCCACACAAAACATGAAACATGACATAGTACAGAACATTAATAGACAAGAACAGCTCAAGGACAGAACTACATACATTTCTTTAAAGGCACATGTAGCCTACACACCAATGCATACACACAAACTTTCTAGGTCAAATAGGGGAGAGGCATTGTGCCATGAGGTGTTGCTTTATCTGTTTTTTTATTTAACTTCTTATGGCTGGGGTCAGTATTGAGTAGCTTGGATGAATAAGGTGCCCAGAGTAAACTGCCTGCTACTCAGGCCCAGAAGCTAAGATATGCTGATTATTAGTAGTTTTGGATAGAAGACACTCTGAAGTGTCTAAAACAGTTTGAATGATGTCTGTGAGTATAACAGAACTCATATGGCAGGCAAAAACCTGAGAAGAAATCCAACCAGGAAGTGGGAAATCTGAGCCTTTCATTAGCACCTGACAGGGTGTCACTCACAGGATACGGTGTGTGTCTGTGTTAATATGTCACTCGCAGGACAGGATCACACCCTAGCTCATAAAAACAGACACACCATGGCACACAGTTGTGATTCAGCTCATAAACACAAAGCGACCGCCAACAATCAACAAGGTACAAATCCCATTGGTACTAGCTGGAAACTCAAATGATTTTATAATTATACACAGAACATACACAGTGTACATTTTGTGCATTATTGTTGAATCATCTGAAGCTGTTGTAAATGTTTTTTCAAAATAAACTATTGTACTTTCTGTTATAGTTCTAACTTATTATTTTCTGTTATAGGCATAACTTATTCCTTTGTGTTATAGGCCTAACTTATTTATTTCTGTTATAGGCATAACCTATTTCTTTATGTTATATGCCTAACTTATTCCTGTTTTAACATGATTAGCCAGTTGAATGAGTGCCAGGTTGTCAGCAGGCTGAAGGCAAAGCCGGCTAATACGATTGAGTGACCTGTTATTCTGTGGCAGTGCCAAAGAGGAGTCAGAACCAATAACAGTAAAACTGACACTAACTGTCAGAATGGATCACTATTACATTCACATTATGTGCAGAGTCCATCTCTATGCCACTGACCTAGCTATCTGTGTTCTGACACCTGCCGATGTGGATAGTCATATTCATTATTACATATATTACATATATTAGTGATTCAAGCAGTTAACAACAGATCATTATATGCCTACTTCTCCTGCTTATTGGCATGTTAATGGCCTCAAACATAAAGTGGTGAGATGCCCATGGAGGAAATAATGTTGTTCACTTCTACAGTACTAGGTTTAGAATTCAAAATTACAATGCTTGTCTTTCATAATTTGGTCAGATATACTTGAATGTGTAGTGGCACCGTTTGTTGCTGGCATGTCATTCCTAAATTTGCTAATCTTGCCAATTAAAAAATCATTAAGGTAGTTGGCATTATCAGTGGGTTTTGTGATGAATGGGCCATCTGCTTCAATGAATGATGGAGAGGAGTCTGCCTTTTTGCCCAAAATTTCATTTAAGGTGCTCCAAAGCTTTTTACTATCATTCTTTATGTAATTTATCTTTGTTTCATAGTGTAGTTTCTTCTTCTTTTTATTCAGTTTCATCACATGATTTCTCAATTTGCAGTACGTTTGCCAATCGGTTTGTACAGCCAGACCTATTTGCCATCTTTTTTGCGTCATCCCTCTCAACCATACCATTTTTCAATTCCTCATCAATCCACGGGTATTTAACAGTTTTTACAGTCATTTTCTTAATGGGTGCATGCTTATTAGTAACTGTGATAAGCAATGTCATGAATGTGTCAAGTGCAGCGTCTGTTTGCTCATCATTACACACCACGGACCAACAAATATTATTCCCACAAAAAAACGTATTGTATGACCTCTTATACACAGTATTTGGCCCAGCCTTTGGAATTTTGGTTTTCCTAGATATGCCTACTATATTGTGATCACTACACCCGATGGATTTGAATACTGCTTTCAAACAAATTTCTGCAGTGTTAGTCAACATATGATCAATACATGATGATTTCATTCTTGTACTGTTTGAGGCCAAATCAGGAAGGGCATTCACCCTTTAAAACGAACTAATGATATTTTGCACTTCTACCTTGCTACCTTTCAGATGAGCCTTGGAGGAGGACAGATTAGAACAGCAGGCCAGTGGAGTACTTAGCACAGCAGCAGCCAGGGGCAAATGGTAGGGAAGAGGATGATTTAGATGACCCAGACACAGGCCCAAAACAAGTTAAGCTACCTCAGTATCCCCTTGACCGTTTCGATTGCCAAATTAAAGAGACACACCAGACAAACACAGACCGGAACAGAAGAGTAAATGATGGAGAGAGGCACCAGACAAGGCACAGAGACAGCAACAGAATAGTAGGATTTGATGGAGAGAGACACACCAATCAAGACACAAAGACCGCAACAGAAGAATAGGATATGATAGGGAGAGAGAGAGAGACACCAGAACAAGAGAACAGGCCATAACAGAAGACGATGGACAAAGGAGACAGTAATAAAAAAATAACCTGAGACGGCAACATGCAAGACACAGACGGCAACAGACAAGACGCAGAGAAAGTGACAGAAGAGGGCAGATGGAGAGAGAACAGAGGTGGGTTGAGCACATAGTAGACTGTATCACTTCAAGCTGGTCTATAGATTCTCATTAGTTGCATTTATTTGCACAAATTATAACAGGTGAAATACAGATAGTGAATAAGTAAAACAAAGAATATGCAGGGGAGGTGAAAAAGGACTATTAAAACAACTGTTTACTTGTACACTTTTAACAACCAGGGCAAGACAAGAGAGGGTAGATGAGAGAGGGGATGAGAGAGAGAGACCACAGTAGCAACTGTAATGAAGTTCCTGGCCGTGTCTGTTGTGGTAGGTGAGAAGGTGCAAGTTACCGGCAAAAAATCTAATCTCTCAATGTTCATCTCAAAGTGCACCAAATTCATGCATTTAGCTGTTGAAATTCTTTTCAAAAAATTGCTGGGAAAGAATGCCCTCAGTGACACAACCTGATCTGTTTCACCTGTCCTTGTGATTGTCTCCACCCCCTCCAGGTGTCGCTTATTTTCCCCGGTGTATTTATCCCTGTGTTTCTTGTCTCTCTGGGCCAGTTCGTCTTGTTTTGTCATGTCAACCAGCGTGTTACTCCGTGCTCGTTCCCTTTCTCTGTTTTTTGCTAGTCCTCCCGGTTTTGACCCTTGCCTGCCTTGACTCTGAACCCGCCTGCCTGACCATACTGCCTGCCCTGACCTCAAGCCTGCCTGACACTCTGAACCTCCTGGACTCTGACGTTATGATATTTTGCCTGTCCACGACTATTCTCTTGCCTGCCCCTTGGATACTAATAAATATCAGAGACTCGAACCATCTGCCTCCCGTGTCTGCATCTGGGTCTCGCCCTATGCCTTTATACTCGGACCCCCCAACGGTTTATGGGTTGAGCCCCCAATGTCTTCAAATCCTAGAAATGCCCCTGTGCCTCATTTGTCCATGCTAACATACACGCATGCACACATGCATGTACGTGGGGACACACATACAGTTGAAGTCAGAAGTTTACATAAACCTTAGCCAAATACATTCAACTCAGTTTTTCACAATTCCTGTCATTTAATCCTAGTAAAAATGCCCTGTCTTAGGCCAGTTAGGATCACCACTTTATTTTAAGAATGTGAAATGTCAGAGTAATAGTACAGATAATGATTTATTTCAGATTTTATTTCATCACATGAAATGGGTCAGAAGTTTACATACACTCAATTAGTACTTGGTAGCATTGCCTTTAAATTGTTAAACTTGGGTCAAACTTTATCCTATCCTAGGATAGGATAAAGTAATCCTCCTAACCCCCCCCTCCCCCTTAAAAGAGTTAGATGCACTATTGTAAAGTGGTTGTTCCACTGGATATCATAAGGTGAATGCACCAATTTGTAAGTCGCTCTGGATAAGAGCGTCTGCTAAATGACTTAAATGTAAATGTAAATGTAAACGTTTCGGTTAGCCTTCCACAAGCTTCCCACAATAAGTTGGGTGAATTTTGGCCTATTCCTCCTGACAGAGCTGGTGTAACTGAGTCAGGTTTGTAGGCCTCCTTGCTCGCACACACTTTTTCAGTTCTGCCCACAAATTTTCTATAGGATTGAGGTCAGGGCTTTGTGATGGCCACTCCAATACCCTGACTGTGTTGTCCTTAAATCTATTTTGCCACAACTTTGGAAGTATGCTTGGGGTCATTGTCCATTTGGAAGACCCATTTGCGACCAAGTTATAACTTCCTGACTGATGTCTTGAGATGTTGCTTCAACATATCCACATAATTCTATGGCCAAACAGTTCTATTTTTGTTTCATAAGACCAGAGGACATTTCTCCAAAAAGCATGATCTTTGTCCCCATGTGCAGATGCAAACCATAGTCTGGCTTTTTAATGCCAGTTTTGGAGCAGTGGGTTCTTCCTTGCTGAGCGGCCTTTCAGGTTATGTTGATATAGCACTCGTTTTACTGTGGATATAGATATTTTTGTACCTGTTTCTTCCAGCATCTTCACAAGGTCCTCTGCTGTTGTTCTGGGATTAATTTGCACTTTTTGCACCACAGTACGTTCATCTCTAGGAGACAGAATGCGTCTCCTTCCTGAGCAGTATGACGGCTGCGTGGTCCCATGGTGTTTATACTTGCGTACTATTGTTTGTACAGATGAACTTGGTACCTTCAGGCGTTTGGAAACTGCTCCCAAGGATGATTCAGACTTGTGGAGGTGTACAATTTTTTTTCTGAGGTCTTGGCTGATTTCTTTTGATTTCCCCATGATGTCAAGCAAAGAGGCACTGAGTTTGAAGGTAGGCCTTGAAATACTTCCACAGGTACACCTCCAATTGACTCAAATTATGTCAATTAGCCTATCAGAAGCTTCTAAAGCCATGACATTATTTTCTGGAATTTTCCAAGCTGTTTAAGGCCACAGTCAACTTAGTGTATGTAAACTTCTGACCCACTGGAATTGTGAGACAGTGAGTTATAAGTGAAATAATCTGTCTGTTAACAAATGTTGGAAAAATGACTTGTGCATGTCAATGTCATGCACAAAGTAGATGTACTAACTGACTTGCCAAAACTATTGTTTGTGAAGAAGAAATTTGTGGAGTGGTTGAAAAATGAGTTTTAATGACTCCAACCTAAGTGTATGTAAACTTCTGACTTCAACTGTATGTAGAGTAATTATAATAACTTTGTTTGGTGGTAATATCAAGTTTAAAGTGGCCTTGTTTCTATAGCTGGACAAAGTGGTCAAACCGGCAAAACCACTTCATTGAGATGGAAAGACATGCAAATTCATTGGCTTTTCTACAGTGTCCTCTTGAGGGATTTGTCAGAAAAGCAATTCAAAATGCAATTTGGAGCCAGTCAAGTATGAGTGAATCCAACTGCAGGGTGGAATGGGGGTGGAGGTGGTGGCTCCCAGTTCAAGTTCACACAAAGGTACAGAGTGGTCTGAGGCCCTGTGATTTAGCTCAAGAAAATAGGAGAAATAAAGAGGCTGAAGACTGTGCTCTTGTTATTCAGGTCAGTGACTTTCAAACATGCTCGTGTTGCCTTCTCATGCATTTGGCTGAAATGGCTCAACAGACCTGGGTAAAAGAGGCTGTCGCTTAAATGAAGGCTCAATGGTGCCTGGTGGCAAAAAGATCTAGTCACAGCATTGTATGTGGATTTGTTAATCATTTTCCCTCGGTCTCCAAGGCACGCTCTTTGCACTTCGGTACTCTGACTAGCGACTTGAGAATAACGGAGATTAAGTCTAGGCTATGCTGCCTATATGTACCTCTACTCAGGGTGAGTTTGCAATATCAAACAGGTGACTGTGGATAACTGTTTTTCATGTAATCTTTAACTTTTTTGCAAATGAGACCAAGATGGGTTGGAGGGAGAGAAGAAGAGACCTACGCAGATATCAACATGGACTAACAGACATAATTTTGTTTTGATGTATTAGGATCCCCAGTAGCCGACACCAATGGGGATCACTAGTCTTACTGGGGTCCGACACATAACGAAGAAGACATTGCAGATCAAATACTGAACAATTGAAATACATTTCAAAACATTAACATGTAGTGTGCGTGTGTGTGCATCTATCAGTTACACAAATATGTCAGTGCATACACACAACAAGTGGGTCACATGAGGCGTTATGCCGTGAGGTTTTGCATTATTTGTTTTTTTTGTAACCAGTTTGCTGTTCACTTACGCTATATGATATGGATGGGAGTTCCATCCACTCATGGCTCTGTATAATTCTGTACATTTCCTTGAATTTCTTCTGGACCTGGAGATTGTGAAAAGACCCCTGGGGGCATGTCTGGTGGAGTAAGTGTGTGTCAGTGCTGTGTGAAAGTTGACTATGTAAACAATTTTGGTGTCTTACTGGATATTTCCAACACTTTAATGTTTCTTATAAAAACAAGAAGTGATGCAATTAGTCTTTCCTCAACTCTTAGCCAAGAGAGACTGGCATTAATAATATTAATATTAGCCCTCTGATTACAATGAAGAGCAAGACGTGTCGCTCTGTTCTGGACCAGCTACAGCATAACTACGTCTTTCTTTGCAGCACTTGATCAATGACTGGACAATAATCACGATAAGATAAAACTAGAGCCTGCAGGACTTGCATTGTGGAATGTGGTGTAAAAAAAGCAGAGCATCTCTTTTATACGGACAGACCTCTCCCCATCTTTACAACCATTGAATCTATATGTTTGGGCCATGACAGTTTACAATCTAAGTTAACTCCAAGTAATGTAGTCTCCTCAAATTGTTCAACAGCTACACCATTAATGACCCGATTCAGCTGAGGTCTACAACTTGGTGGAATAATTTGTACCAAATACAATGCTCTTAGTTTTAGAGATGTGCAGGACCAGTTTATTACTGGCCGCCCATTCCAAAACTGACTGCAACTCTGCTGTGTTTGCTGATGTGTATGTGGTTGAATCATCAGCATACATAGACACACATGCTTTGTTTAATGCCAGTGGCAGTTCATTGGTAAAAATATAAAAGAGTAGAGGGCCTCGAGAACCGAACAGAAAAGGGTCTGTAAAACACAGAAAGTAAGAGAGGATGTAAGAGGAAGAGTGAGATGGGGGAGTGGGGAGAGCAACCGGGTGAGAGACAGAGAGACAGAGAGGGAGGAATTGAGACCTGTCACCACTTGACACTTGCCTATACCCCGATCTCATTTTTGTAGTCTGCCCCATAATCTTCTCTGTCTGATTTTGTCTGCCTCTAGTGCCCCGTAATGCCACAGATTACAGTTATTAGACCACACAGGAACCGGCCAAGTGTCACAAACCCGTAAATTAGGAGGATAATTTGGGTTTGATGCTGCCCCTTTGCCCCAGCCAAAATTAGATGTGCTGGGTTAAAAACATCTTGGGTGAATTGTCTTACTGGGTGTGGGTAGTGTCTGTAAATTTGTGGGTGATGTGATCAATATGTATGCAGTACTTTTAAACAAGTAAGACAATTAAACCATAATTAACAAAGAGAACTCCAACTCCTGCAAGCACTACAATTAATTTCCAAATCCCAGTCATTATTGAAAGTCTTGCACCACTTGTTGGAAATCTTTTTACATGTCAACTGGTCTCTAGCCGATGTCTGTCAGTTGTGTTCAGTCCCCTCTTCCTGTCACTCCAGGGGAAGAGTGTCGTTGTTGAGGTTGATAATTGCTGTCTTTGGGATCCATGTCAACATACAAGGCAGTCATTTGTCAGCCATTTTTCCCTTGTAAAAATCTTCTCTCATCTCCCCCTCTCCTCCATCCTCTCTCTCTCTCTAACATTGAGCACACAGCCATGTCCATAGACAAACATTGGCAGTAGAATAGCCTGACAGGAAGAGCTCAGTGACTTTCAATGTGGCACCATCTTAGGATGCCATCTTTCCAACAAGTCAGTTTGTTAAATTTCTGCCCTGCTAGAGCAGCCCCGGGCCAACTGTAAATGCTGTTATTGTGAAGTGGAAACGTCTATGAGCAACAACGGCTCAGCCGTGAAATGGTAGGCCACGCAGGCTCACAGAAAGGGAACGCCGAGTCCCTCTGAAGCGCTTAGCAAGTAAAAATTGTCTGTCCTCAGTTCCAACACTCACTACCAAGTTTCAAACTGTCTCTGGAAGCAACGTCAGCACAAGAACTGTTTGTCAGGAGTTTCATGAAATGGGTTTCCATGGCCGAGCAGCCTCACACCAGCCTAAGATCAACATGCGCAATACCAAGCGTCGGCTGTAGTGGTGTAAAGCTTGCCCCCGTTGGACTCTGGAGCAATGGAAATGCATTCTCTGGAGTGATGAATCACGCTTCACCATCTGTGTTTGGCAGATGCCTGCAGAAGGCTACCTACCCGAATGCATAGTGCCAACTATAAGGTTTGGTGGAGGAGGATAAATGGTATGGGGCTGTTTTTCATGGTTTGGGTTTATGTGGGATATACACATGCGGTGATCATCTGTTCACCCACACAGTGTCACGCAAAGACACGGCGGTTGGAACCAAAAATCTCCAATTTGGACTCCAGACCAAAGGACAGTTTCCACTGGTCTAATGTCCATTGCTCGTGTTTCTTGGCCAAATTAAGTCTCTTCTTCTTATTGGTGTCCTTTTAGTAGTGGTTTCTTTGCAGCAATTCTATCATGAAGGCCTGATTCACTCAGTCTCCTTTGAACAGTTGACGTTGAGGTGTGTCTGTTACTTGAACTCTGTGAAGCATTTATTTGGGCTGCAATTTCTGAGGCTGGTGACTCTAATTTCCTTATCCTCTGCAACAGAGGTAACTCTGGGTCTTCAGTTCCTGTGGCGGTCCTCATGAGAGCCAGTTTCATAATAGCCCTTGATGGTTTTTGCCACTGCACTTTCAAAGTTCTTGAAATTTTCCGTATTGACTGACCTTCATGTCTTAAAGTAATGATGGACTGTCGTTTCTCTTTGATTATTTGAGCTGTTCTTGTCACAATATGGACTTGGTATTTTACCAAATAGGGCTATCTTCTGAAAACCCCCTACCTTGTCACATCATAACTGATTGGCTCAAACACATTAAGATGGAAATTAATTCCACAACTGAACTTTTAAGAAGGCACACATGTTAATTGAAATGCATTCCAGGTGACTACCTCGTGGAGCTGGTTGAGAGAATGCCAAGAGTGTTCAAAGCTGTCATCAAGGCAAAGGGTGGCTGTTTGAAGAATCTCAAATATAAAATAGATTTTGATTTGTTTAACACTTTTTGGTTTACTACATGATTCCATGTGTGTTATTTCATAGTTTTGATGTCTTCACCAATATTCTACAATGTAGAAACTAGTAAAAATAAAGAAAAACCCTTGAATGAGTAGGTGTTCTAAAACTTTTGACCGGTGGTGTAAATATATATATATAAAAATAATCAATAGGTTCAGGGCTGGATCAAAACATCCACGGGTGATGCCCCTGAAGCCCAGGCCAAATGACGCCACTGATGGTGCATACTGGATGGGTGGAGGTCATTGTGCCAATTCTCTGGACATATCTGTGTTAAATTGGTACGGGTCAGTGAAAGATAGCAAATATAGTTTATATTTTTCTGGTAGATGGAGCTGAAACTGACACCTTTTGGCAATTGGTAAATTCGGGAGGGCAAAAGGTCTCATACAAGAGAGTTTATTGTATAATTCACCATTATATTATAACTTTTAATATGATCTCTATGGTTGATAAAGCATAATGTCTTTGACCCTGTTGTCTTGGTTCAGAATAGAGCACTGATCAGTTTGAATGGACCTGGCTGACAGGTCAAACATAACCAAGGTGACAGGGACAGCTCTTATCGCCATGGTGACATAATATGGGGTGGGCATAGTGAGCTGTAAAATGAACCTAGAGATGGGCTTGTTGTCCTCTGCTCTCTCTCCTTTCCACTCAGTAGAAATGGTTACGATAATTGGTGTTCACAGACCCAAGAAGGCGAGTCACAGCAGCATAAGGTAAGGAAAACCTATAATGAGAGTGAGAAAATGTGAATGTGGTGTTGGTATGGTTACGCATCATACTGTCGTGACGTTGCATCGATTGTGACGACTGCTGTTCATCGAATGATTAACTGTTTATAATTACGTGATTAAATTAATCAGGTAATTATAAACTCATTAACCTGGGGCACCATGGGAAAGTTTGGTTTTATTGAGTTTCTATTTCCCAAATTAACTCAAAGAATGTCAGAATATCAATTTTTCAACAGTCGCTAATGAATTAATTTCCTCTACAGTCTCATCCTGAACGTCGCATAATCCGGGAATCTGCACAAACTACTAAATAAATCCCTACCACACCAATTGAGTTGATTATTTATTTACTAACATGCCTAAAAGATAATATAAGATACACAAACACACAGTCTAGGATATTGATTAGAACTTTGTACAGTGAAACAGGCCCCTGCGGGCCAATACATTATGACACGTGTTACACAAAATGGGGATTTCAAAAGCGAGAGAAAGAGAGAAAAACACACTTGGGTACATTTGTAAACTATGCTTAGTTTAGCCCTAACCTTGCCCCGAACAGCCGCTCTTATGGGTCAGAATATAATGATGTAATTACCTGTCGAAGATCTCCAATGGGGTAGCTCCTCGTGGACCGAGTTCCTCCTTCTCCTCTGATGGCGGCACTTCTGTTGTTACAGGCTGTAACTTTCTGATTGTCCACACAATGTCAGTGTCCTTTCTCTTAGTGGTCTGTTTCCTCGCCCTTGTTCTGAAAGGGGGTCTTCTGAGTATGGTCAGCCGTGTAGCTCAGGGCTCCAGTGTAGGAATGAAAGCAGTGTAGACACAAGATTCCTTGGAGAGTGGTAACCGGGTGGTCTTGCTTGAGTTCACCCTCTTAGACACAGCTACTCATCCGTAGCATAGATTGTTAAAAGGTTCCTTTGTCTTCTTCAACCTCGTTTTGGGTTTGCGACTACCTCGGACCTTGGCTGCAGCTCGTGGTCACCTAGTCTGATATTATAATTCTTAACTCACATGTTTTATACCCTCGGGTCAGAAATGGGCGTTTACGCCTTAAGGGCAAGTTCTCTGGGTATAACTAGTTACGAGGCAAGGTCTGGATTTTACTCAGATCCAATTTTGACAACTAACTTCACATTTCATCTTTACAAAAACATTATTTTTGATCTGGACATTTTCCACACAATGTACAGTGTGCAAACATCAGGTACATATTGTGAAAACTTCAGTTACAATGTTTTCGTTATAATGTCGTCATTTAACTTTTAATAACATAACAAAAATTACATTCATTTTCATATTCCATCTACCGTCATTACTACCATTTTGGCTGAGGAAACATATTGTCCCAAAGTCCATTTATTGCATGTTACTGTTCTGAGGTAGGTGCTCCATAGGCCCGTCATTCATTCCATTCCTCCACACTGAGAGGACAAAGGGATTTTGTCTGCTGCATTAAGATTTACAATGGGAGGGAGGTGTCATAAAACCCACCACCTCCATACCTCTCAATCTCTACCCCGCTGGTGGGTGGTCCACGGTAGCCTGACCAAAACAGGCCAGTCATGACAATACCAAAAATAGATGCCTGCACTATGACATTGTTAAGGCTTTCACAGAGTTACTAACAATCCCACTGAACTACGACATGGAAGAGCCTTTGGCTATAGGCCTGCCGGACTGTAGAAAACTACCACTAGAATGAATCTAGCAACATTTTACTCTCCCTCTCGGTTGGCAACTAGTAGGAGCAAACTGGTTACCAGGGAACCATTTTTTATAGATTCCCCCCCTCCCCCTTTTTCCAGAGATTGGATAAATAGATATCCCAAGGAGCAGAAAAGAGGGAGGAGGGTAGAGGGAGAGGCTGTGGATTTGTCTCTCTTACTTAAGTTAAGCTTCATTTGACGCTGTGAGATGTTGAACGCGAGGCAGCACACTTTAGGTAACAGGTGGGCTCGTCAGGTGGGTTCGTAAGTCTGCTGATAGGGTCAAGAATTAGGCAACAGGTGCAATCTGTTGCACCTAGTCAATTTCATCCAGGCCTAATACATATCATACTGTGAAGAATTGACACTTTTGAATTTATACTAGCCAGGTAAATCGAGCCAGGTAAATCTATTTTTCCCCAATTTACCATAACATATGCATTGCCATCAAAATGAATTAAACTAGGCCTATATTGTGGAATACGTCAACAAGGTTATATATGAAATACAAATCTTGAAATGTCTGTGCTAACGCAAAAAGCACATTCACAGAGGCAAGCTCTCTCTGCTTCATGCCTTCCAGAGGCACACCCCCAGACAGTGTTCATTAGCTTCCTTACTGTAGGGTTGAGACACTCACAGACCAACACCCAACATGACTGGAGCCTTGTACTATTTCATAGTCTTCTGGTTTTCACGAGGCTAAAAAAGGTCCCTGAAAACCTAGCCTGAAACACCTTCCATAATACCCTCATCGCGACTCCCCAGGCAAATGTTGCGTACCCCTGGGTATAGATTTAGGAAAGAAATGACTTAAGAGGTCTGTTTGATGACACTGTTACACACTTTGCAGCACAGTCTCTTCAGCAGGGAAGACAAAATTGGTACGGCAGGCCCTGTGATAATTGGCTCAAAACCGTCAGTCCAAAACGAATCTCCAAATAAAGCACAGAGAGGGTGAAAGTCAGTATGCCATCCCTGTCAGTTATTGGACAATTTCCACCTCAGAACAGTTCCAGCTAGCAGGTTTATGAAACATCGACATGCTTTAACACCTTTCTATTCAGCGTAGCTTCACCTTTACACACACAACAACAAAAACATGACACAGATAGAAATGAACCATTTGTCACAGCCAGGAGAGAATGATAATAGCACCAAAACTTCCAAAACAATGAAACTGTTCATCTTAATTTTAAAAGGATGGAAATGCAACAGACACAATCCTGACAATACAAATCGCTATGGCATTTCAAGCTATTGTTCTGGGTGTGGAGGTTTATTAATGTGTGGAGAGAGAACGTTGTTTTACCCAATTTTGTACATGGTATGTTAAGAAAAACTTTGTTCAATTCTACATTAAGTTCTTGTTTTTGTCACAGATAATGGGATCACAATAATGTAGTACAATTACAAATGTGAACTTCGATTTAACTTTCAACAGTTTTCTTTCTCAATATGGCACTACTATCTGGTAGGGCATTGAACAAGAACTGCCAACTAGAAAATTTCAACTTGAGTTTTGAATTTAAATTTGGAAATTGATTATGTTCACATAAAATAATATTTCAAATTTATTATACATTTATTATTATGAAATGTGATTTTTGGGGGGGCAGATATAAATACATACAGTACCAGTCTAAAGTTTGGACATATCCACTCTAGGGTTTTTCTTTATTTTGACTATTTTCTACATTGTAGAATAAAAATGAAGACATCAAAACTATGAAATAACACATTTGGAATCATGTATGAACCCAAAAAGTGTTAGACAAATCCAAATGTATTTTATATTTTAGGTTCTTCAAAGTACAGTGGTTGCTCCAGTAACTATTTTGCGATTATGCTGCGGTACTTAGAGGTAATTTGTGGTTTAGTACGGTACCTTGTGTCACCACTTGATTGCTCCAGACAAGCGCAAGGGGGAGTTAGTGCACAGATTATGCTTTTCAGTCCTACCCTGTCTCTAACTGACAATGAACAGGCAACATAAACCTAAATAGAAACTGATAATTGTGCACGACTTCAGTATTACTTACTAAAACTGTTGTTAAGGTTTTTATTATTTTATTTTGTTAAGATTATTTTGCTCTTAGTGTAGTACTCTAGCCCACTCCTGACCGATCATGGTGTATAGAGCCGGAGTGGTGCAATGGTCTAATACACTGCATAGCAATACAAGCTGTGTTGCTTCAGATGCTGGTTCGATACCGGTGCCGACCTCGAATGGGAGACCCGTTAGATGACAGTAGCTTTTTGGTTTCTCTCTCTCTTAAAAACAGAAATAAATAATTATAAATAACAAACTGACTTTATTTAGAAATTAGTAGCAATGCCTCACTCCATGTTCAAGAATGGACTTTTTCACACTCATTTTACGTTATTTGAAAACTAAATAATCTCCAAAATACTGTTATTTTTTAAACAAAGCGATTATCATTATTAATTTAGAATTATATAAAAGCCCCTTGGATATTCTCACAGATGTATTAGTAACCCTGTTATAAGCAGGACAATATCTATTGGTGTAAGGGGTGCATAACCGGTGGCAGACGCAGGAGAGCAGAACTATGTAATATCCGAAGCAGTTTAATTGCAAAACCAACGGCATAAAAAGTAACAAGACAATGGGTACAAAACCCGTCGCGCACCAGTCAACATGTGCACAAGCACTTACAATAAACAATCCCACACAAAGACATGGGGGGAACAGAGGGTTAAACATACAACAAGTAATTTAGGGAATTGAAACCAGGTGTGAGGAAAAACAAGACAAAACACATGGAAAATGAAAAGTGGATCGATGATGGCTAGAAGACTGGCGACGCCGACCGCTGAGGGTCGCCCGAACAAGTAGAGGACCCGACTTCGGCGGAAGTCGTGACAATTGGTCATGTTGGTCATGGCTCCCGAGTGGCGCACAATGGGATTGCCTTGCAGTACTCCAGCTGTATCCACTGAAAGCGCGCAAGGTTCAAGGCACGAGGGCAGGGGGCACGGGATGGGCAGCAGAGGGAATACAGAAGACAGACGTAGCCCATGGGGAAGGGAGGAGGAGGGTGGAAGGGAGGGTAGACCCCCACCACACTGGGTAGCACAGAGCAACACTTTAAGGGGCATTGCACTAATAATGGCAGACAATATACCTTTACCAACACCTCTTTGTATTTTGACACTTTGTGGTTGGGGCCTCCCCAGTGGCGCACCTGTCTAAGTCACTGCATCGCAATGGAAAATGCATTGCTACAGACAGGGCATTGCCAGAATTTTGGGGCCCCATGAAGAAAAAAACTACCGGGCCCCTAACATAGAAATCAGAATGTTTCAGATTAAAATAACATACTGAACAATATGTGTTATTAAATGTATTAACTATAAGCTTCTGCTGCTCTATACTACAATTGTGCAGATTCTAGTTCTCCACCTTCATCATTTGCCTATTTTAACAGTATTGCAAACGTTTTTGGATCCTAATGTCAACAAAAGCTGTCTGTATCATGAGATTTTTATGATGCTTTACTATAAAATAACTACACAATTGGTGACTTATTTTTTAATGAATGGTATTGTAGTCAGTTTTAATGAAGAAATTACCAATGATCCATGTATCAGAATAAGAAATGTATTACTAATTCTTATAAACAAGGCTAACCCTCTTCTGCCCTATGCATAATTCCTAAATATATGCCTAAATAACATACCCAAAATATAAATAAATCCTGAACTATGTGGACTGCAGGCATAAATGTGGTACCTACAGAGAACAAGCTTCTGTGAAACTGCAACTGTAGTGTCAAGACATTATGTGGGCATTCCTGAGTAAGTTCAACAGGAGATAAACCATAGCAGAAAATACTCTGAAACAGTATTTTGCCCATCCCCAGGCAGACTTGGGTAGAACAGGTTAAGGCATTTGTCCTTGTGTTTATTCCCTTCATGTGAGCAAACTCATTTATAATATCTTTAATAAAGTTACATTTTCTTTAAAGTTTTTCAATTGAAAGGATGGCAAGGTTGTTCAACCTGTCTTGGCACATTGTAGATCTTAGATAGTTCTTTATAAGTTTCAGCTCACTGAAGGCACGTTCACCTCCAGCAACTGTTACAGGTCATTGTACAGAAGATTCACAGTGCAATGACACCTCTCCAAAAATGCTCTGTAGCTGCATCTTGAGGATGGCATTTGGGAGCTCTACAGGAGAAAGACCATCTGAAAAAGTGTCACTATATATCGTCTTTAAATGTCACACTTCATTTTCAAATCCATCTGTGAGATCTTTGGAGTACTTATTTCTCAATTTCTGGCAATATACACAAATTTGGTTTTCAGTCAATGTAAGTATTGGTGAAAACTCCTCACATATATATAGCTGCAATCGTGTGGAACCGCATGTCCAAATGACTGATTATACTATCAAGAGCCACATAAAACACTGTGTTTGCTAAATCCAGTGTCTGACTTCTGTTCATTTGCTATGTCATCTTCAGTCTCATCAGGGAAATGTTTTCTTTTTTTCTGGCGGCTCCTCTGTTCACTGTGAAACTGAGTAGTTACACCCATTTCATTTGCCACCATGGAGGCTTCTGCCAGAAGAGCGTCCCATTGATTACGCAGAGCCTATATTTCTTCCTGTAGTGCCTTAACGTGAGCTGCTTCAGTGTCCAGAGAAATACTTCCTGACTGAAGAACTAGGCTTCTATTCTCAATACGCTGCAGAACTTTTACCCAGAAAGTGAGCAGGAAGATTGCCTTGAAAGACATGAAGTAGCTTTTCAGACCTTTTGCCTCAGATTTGGCTGTGTTTGTCAGGCTGCAGGTAGCAAGAAGCATGTCTAGGGCCTTGATGATAGACGGTAAATGAGGCGCCACTGGTCGGACCACAGCAATACGCCCACTCCATCGCGTGTCTGAAAGGCAGTTAAGACAACAGCCAGTCTTTTCCTTGAGAATGGCCCATCGCTCTGGGCTGGCACTGAACAGATTGTAAATTCGATTCACACAGCCCAAAAAAGGTTGATACTTCTGGGCACGACTGAGCTGCATGTACACCCACAAGATTAAGAGTATGGGAGGCACAAGGTGAGTATGTGGCCAGTGGATTCTTTTGCAGTATGTGTGCTTGAACTCCTTTCACTTTCCCTGACATATTTGCACCATTATCAGAGCCTCGACCACGACGGTCTGTTAAGTCGATACCATGCCCTTCCAACGCACTCAAAATCATTTCAGAAATGTCACTGCCTGTCTTTCGAGCAAAGTCTTTAAATTCAAGAAAACGTTCAATTATTTCCCATTCACCTGATCCCTGAACTTTATCTTAAGGGAAAATACTGTATCTCAGCAATAATAATTTTGCTTTTTTTGTCTGGAGTTGCATCACGTATAACCGAGTAATAGATTGCATCTTCTCTTTCATAAAGTATTGTTCTCAAAACCTTTTGACCACATATTCCTATGAAGTCGTTTTGGCTCTCAGGGCTGAGATAATGAGTCAATTGTGCTCCTTTCTTTTTGTCCCTGACTTTCTGTAAGTGCTCACGTAATGTTGTCATGATTTGACAACAATTCAAGTAAGCCTAGGTAATGTCCACTATGCACATCATGAAGACTGAGTGATTTCCCCCGTAATGGTAGATTCCTAGATGCTAAGTACAGTGTCACATCCAAAATCCTTTCTAGAAGTGCTCTGTTTTAATACATTTCTGACTGGATTTGTTTCTGCAGCTGACTGTCTATACCTGTAGCTGTTACGGTATGCTGCAGATTTTTCCATTTCCAGTAACAGTTCTTGTGAGACACATCATCCTCATGCTCTGGTAGTTTGTCATGCATTCTCTGCCATTTCACTGATGATATCTTATAGCCATCCTTACTATTCAGAGAACTGGATGATGGTTTACTTTGCTCATGAGAAAAAAATAACACATGGAATGCAATCTAATGCCTTTTTACACTCTTACTATAAATAAGCCAGTCTCTCTGCACCTTTTCTCTTCCGTTTGCTGACTTACTGCACTGTAAATAGTTTGGGAAAGGCTTGCCGTCTGAGTCTGGGGGCATGATTTTATACAGTTCTGTCTCCTCACCAGAACTGTTGGCTAGTCTGTGAACAATAGCTTCTCTTTCATGGTCTTGTACTTTCTCTGGCCACAGTGCTGGATCATCTAAAACCTCCTCTTCCTCGCTTCGGATCTGTCCTGTTCCTTTCCCTTATTACTTGCTTGTTCAATCTCTTCTGTCACTCCTTAACTGGCACTGCTGCTACTCTTTAACTCCTCTTTCTCCTTGTCACGCCCTGGCCTTAGTATTCTTTGTTTTCTTTATTATTTTAGTTAGGTCAGGGTGTGACATGGGGAATGTTTGTGTTTTGTCTAGTTTGGGTGGTTATATGGTAAAGGGGGTGTTGGGTGTAGTGTATGGGTTTGTGTTGAGTGAATGTGTCTAGGTATGTCTATGGTTGAGTGAATGTGTCTAGGTATGTCTATGGTTGCCTGAGTGGTTCTCAATCAGAGACAGATGTTTTTCATTTGTCTCTGATTGGGAGCCATATTTAAGGCAGCCATGGGCATCATGTATTTGTGGATAATTGTCTATGTTCTATGTTGCATGTGTGCACTAGTTCTTTAATAGCTTCACGTTCGTCTGTTTGTTGTTTTGTTTCGTTTTCCTTCTTATAATAAAAATAAGATGTATTTTGCACACGCTGCGCCTTGGTAATCTCTCTCTCCTATAGACGATCGTGACACTCCTCCTTGCTCTCCTCTGCATCAGAGTCTGTCTGACAGCATTCTGCTGAGATTCCGCCTACCTGGGGCTCTCTAGGCACTAGGAAGTGAGTAAACAAAGGGAATTTTAGGTTTAATGTTCGCTCCTACAAAAGGTTACCATACTAAAAATCTACTACTGAAAGAAAAAACTTTTAATACTATACATATCAAATAGAATATGTTTTTAAGTGTGTCTAAATCATCATGTGCCTAACTTTACAATTTGAAAATGGTCTAGTTAAGCTGGTGCTGCTACAAAACAACTGCCTCACCTCCAAGGTCCGCTATTTCAACTTCATGTAGTGGACACACGTTGGGATCTTTGTCTACAGCAGTAGTAGTAGTAGCATCTACAGTATGGATAGGTAGGCTACATGTTAGGTTTTAATTTTAGTCTACCTAGCTAACAAATATTGGGGAATACAGTTATAATAATATCTAAATAATAGCTTATTAGCTAGCCATAGCTGGTAGTGGTAGCTCATCATCGTAGTGTTATTAATTACTGCTCTGAATGTGCTGAGTGAGTCCACGGTAGGCAGCTACCTGTAGCTAGCAAGCTATCAAGCTAGCTATATTCGCTAGCTAGGCTACTCAGTTCGGCAGGTTGTCTGCACTGACTTACCACTCAAATCCTTCTCCTTGTTTTTTTTCTGGGAAGATGTTCCTGATTTTTGCTGTATCTGTCTCTGTTTCCTTTCTTTCCTTTCCTGGAAACCCGATGACATTTTTGACGGCATGGCTGGGTAGAGATGCCTGATCTGATTATGGTTATACATTTTAAATTACATCACATCATAATCATAATCAACATAATAAACAAATAATTATCTAAACATTTAGGGGCCCTGTGAATCATTCATTTTCCCCCCCTTAACAACGCCCTTGGCTACAGATACCTGTGCCGGCCGCCACCGGGAGACCCATGAGGCGGCTTTTGGTTTTAATTTAGAATCCTCCAATCCTCTATATGTCATTCTTGGCAGAGAGTCACGTCATATTTTTTGATATACCGTAGGCGACATGAGTCTCAGTAGTGTTGAGTAATGTGCTGTTAAAAGTGGTGTAGCTCTTATTTATTTAAAGAGCATATTGTAGTTAGAAGCAATAGGATTTGAAGCAATAGCCTACAACTATTTTAGCACCGTTTTGCTCGGCTCTGAGACAAGCATGGGGACTGGTCTTGATAAATCAATGACATTTTTATTTTGACTGAATCTTCGTTTGGGTATTGGTTAGACAAAAAATATGGTGTAGAAATGTTGTGCTCTTAGTGTAACCTTTATTTAACTAGGCAAGTCAATTAAGACTTAACAAATTCTTATTTCCAAGGACAGCCTATTCCTTCCTCCACGTCAGGGAATTGAACCCCGGTCTCCCGCGTGGCCTGCCCGCATGACACAGGATTCTTTAGCTAAATAGCCCAGTACTGTGTAGCCTACTCCCAACTGTCACATTAAACAGCACCATATTTTCTGTTCCATCCTGACGGAAACCCTTAGTTTTTCTTCTAATACAAACACATTAATATAAATCAAATTAATTCCAAACTCTAAAAGTAATTGGAAAGGTAAATACAAATTATTTGTTGACAATGTGGTTACAATAAAGAATGTAAACAAGATGTAAACAAGATGCTGTGTTTTTATATACAGTAGTGATGGACAGCTGGTGGCATTTTGAAAACAGGTTTTCAAACAATTGTAGCCCGATTAGCAGGACAATAGACTCTTTATAGCCAGGCTACTGTAGGTGGGTAGAGGAGAATTCTATCATCAAATGTATTTCTAAGTTAGGTTCTAAGTTAAGTATTATTATTATTACTATGTATCACATCCGACTGTGATTGGGATAAGATGGCGGAAAGTTGACCCAGTGTTTCTCTCAGTCTAAAAACAGAAATACATTTTTTGGCCTTTACAAATATTATTTTGGTCTTTATTCAGATTTCAATCACTCACTTTCAAACTTTTTGAACCCCGGGCTCCCGCATGCCCACACAACACGGGGACGGCCACGAACTGGAGACCCATGGGGCGGCGCAAAATTGGCCCAGCAGGGATGTTCTTGGCTTCCGGGTTAAGTGGGCATTGTGTCAAGAAGCAGTGCGGTTTGGGAGGGCTGTGTTTCAGAGGATGCACAGCTCTCAACCTTTGCCTCTCCTGAGTCTGTACGGGAGTTGCAGCGATGAGATAAGACTGCAACTACCAATTGGGAAGAAAAATGGGTAAAAATAAGGAAAAAATAATAAAATATATATTTTTTTTGCTCTGGTAATATGGGTCATATTTGGGCAAGAGCAGGAGTCTCCAACCTTTTCTTTCACAAAGGCTACTTCATACAAAAAAAATTTGCGCAAGCTAATCATATACAGCCTGCATATTTTGTTATTGTGTAGGACACTTATTGTGTTGACAAGAGAAAATTAAAGGGTTTTGCCTGCAGGACTAGGCTACTATCAATTGTGGTAATTTTATATCATAGTGGCCTTCTGAACCACAACCACAGTGAGTAGACTACATACTTGACCACAAATCGTGAAGAAACAGAATAATTATAGAAATGATGAAGAATAACAAAAGTGTAGTCTCTGCGAGCACATTAATTGACCGTGCTTTTCCTCCAACATGTACCTTTTTTTTGGAGCCTTTGTTTGAAGCACTATCAGCATGTACAGTACATGTTTAAAATTAACTTGTCTCAGTAGCATACATATTTGATGCAAAGAGGGCAGAAATTCCTTATTTGGTCCATATTACTACCAAGCCAAGCAGAGCTGTTTTATCAAAATGCAAATATCCTGTGCTTGGCTACATTGTAAACGTGACGCAGTCATGGTGCACTCACATACGGGGCTCAGCCAGGATGTTACTTTTGTAACTGAATTAAAACATTTGAACAATGTGATTTAACCGATTGAAGTTGTGAAAATAGAAGGCAAACATACAGAATGGCGTTTAATGCATGTAAATGGCATGGGGATGATTATTTTGTTTGTTACAGATTTAATCATGTAGTATTAGGCCTACTGATTATTTCTCACTATCTACTTGCGAGCTACTCATTGACAGCCCGCTAGCTGCCAGACATGCAGTGTCCTGCTAAGGTGCAACCTCTGGTAGGCTGATGGAAGGATCCTCGGAGTCAGAGTCTGCGCTCCAGCAAAGCCTAATCAAACACAACCGTACTCATCATGGTTCTTACAGGCAAAGTGAAATGATGCAATACATTTTCAGGTGGTTCACACAGCTCAAAATATAATAATACCACCATTGGACATGAAACAACGATAGAAATGTAACAACAGCTCAAAAAAATAGATTTAAAAAAAAAAGTTGTACAAAATGTTTTACAGGTGCCTTTAACTTTTAAACTCCAGTGGTGCAACTAGTGCTTTTTAATTGCATTGACCCAAAACAGTGGCATTCGGGAGCTAAGCAAAACTTTCCAGTGGTTAAAACCATTCATCTTGAGGCAACGGGGGAAGGTGTTGCAAAATGTAATCTGTTCATTTTTATATCATATATAAAAAGGACATATCTATTTTAATACCGATTAGCTCCAAACATGACTAATACTTTGAAATGACAAATTACCCAATGGATCATGATCATTTTTTTAGAATGGGGTTGAAGCTGCTCCATTTGCTCCGTTGATCAGGCACCTATGTACACAAGTTACATAGGTGCCTGACTTCAATCTCCAAGCAAACCCCTCAGAGTAGGCCTAAGCTCCACGTGTACCTGCTCCTCAACTGAAGACTTGAATTTGTTCCACTTAATCGGCACCAGAAGACAGAGCCTAGAGTGAGTGAGCTCTTGTTTACTTGCTTATTCGTTTCTCTGTTAGCTTTTTCCGAAGCAGCACAAGAAAAGTAACACAACACTGATACACTGATAGACAAGAACAGTCACACAATTGTAAAATACAGTGATATACAAACAATACAACTAAAAAATGATGTGTGTGTAGATTTAGAGTGTTAGAGTGTTATAGTGTAGGTCTGTTTGTGTGAGTGTCAGTTCACAGTCCCTACTGTGCCATGTATGTTGTTTTCTCAATTTTCAAAAGGTCGTTTTGACGTTTGCTTGATTAATTTGAGATGGAAGGAAGTTTCATGCCATCATGGCTCTGTATAATACTGAGTTTCCGTGAATTCGTTTTCGACTTGGGGACTGTGAAGAGACCCCTGATGGCATGTCTTATGGGTGTCTGAGTATCTGAGTACCTCCAACACCATCATTAGGTTGGTGACGACACAACAGTGGTAGGCCTGATCACCGACAACGATGTGACGGACTATAGGGAGGAGGTCAGAGAACTGGCAGTGTGGTGCCAGGACAAAAACCTCTCCCTCAATGTGAGCAAGACAAAGGAGCTGATCATGGACTACGCCCCCATTAACATCAACAAGGCTGTAGTGGAGCGGGTCGAGAGTTTCAAGTTCCTTGGTGTCCACATCACCAACGAACTATCATGGTCCAAACATACCAAGACAGTTGTGAAGAGGGCACGACAAAATCTTTTCCCCCTCAAGAGACTGAAAAGATTTGGCATGGGCCCCCAGATCCTCAAAAAGTTCTACAGCTGCACCATCGAGAGCATCCTGACCGGTTGCATCACCGCCTGGTATGGCAACTGCTCGGCATCTGACCGTAAGGCACTACAGAGGGTAGTGCGAATGGCCCAGTACATCACTGGGGCCAAGCTTCCTGCAATCCAGGACCCATTTAATAGACGGTGTCAGAGGAAAGCCCATAAAATTGTCAGAGACTCCAGTCACCCAAGATATTGACTGTTTTCTCTCTGCTACCGCATGGCAAGCGGTACCGAAGCACCAACAGCTTCTACCTCCAAGCCATTAGACTGCTGAACAATTCATAAAAATCGCCACTGGACAATTTACATTGACACACCCCATCTTGTACACTGCTGCTACTCGCTGTTTGTTTGTTACCTATGCATAGTCACTTTGTCCCCACCTACATGTACAGATTACCTCAACTAGCCTGTAACCCTTCACACTGACTCGGTACCGGTGCCCCCTGTATATAGCCTCGTTATTGTTATTCTTATTTTGTTACTTTTTATTGTTACTTTTTACTTTAGCCTACTTGATAAATATTTTCCTCTTCTTGAACTGCACTGTTGGTTAAGGGCTTGTAAGTAAGCATTTCACGGTAAAGTCTACACTTTTCATATTCGGCGCATGTGGCAAATAAAGTTTGATTTGATTTGAGCTGTGTGTTATCTGATTATGCATACAATCTGGCATTTTCATCACAGTAATATTTCTCAAAAACTAGAAGAAAAGCAGCTCATCTCTCGTCAACCCTCAACCAGACTGAAATGCATGTTGTTGATGTTCATTCTGTATGTGCAGTTAAGGGCAAGGTGTGCTAATGTGTTTTGAGCCAGTTGCAGCTTTGCTAGCTCTTTCTTTGCTGCACTTGACCATATTACCGGACAGTAATCCAGATGGGACTCCACCAGAGCCTGAGCAACATCAATATGACTTGACCATGATACAGTAATTGACCAATCCAATGTTATACCTAGGAGTTTAGCTTCATCAACTTGCTCAATAGTCCCACTCTTTATGCACAACTCAGGTTGAGGTTTAGGTCTTAAAGAATGTTTGTAAAGTTAGAGAGTGGGTCTCTAAATGAAACATATAAACCTTAATATCAACGTTCTAAACCCCAAAGGATACTATGTGCACTAACATCTGACATTCACTCCAAGACTTATCTTCCATCATGATCAAATCATCAACTGTATCACCTTCGCTGACCTCTCACCTCAGGGTAAACTGAAGGGTCAAAGGTCACACTCATTAAGTATACATGAGACCTGCAAGTCTTTTGAGGGGATTCCATTTCCCAATTAAGGAAACAAACAGCACTCAGACAGAGTGGTATGATGAGAATAGGAAAAGATAAAGTGACAGCAGAGGAAAGCTCTCAATTCATTTTGACCACAGCGGTCAGTGTTCTCTGTTTAATTTACACATCTCCTCTGTAACCAGACATGCCCCCTTCACTCCAGAGACACAACCTCATACACCTCCGCTCCACCCATCTCCCATCTCTCAGTCACTCATCCAACACACATCACCAAGACCAGGGCTTGTAGGCTACTCATAAAGCGTCTAAGAGTAGGAGTGTTGATCTAGGATCAGTTTAGCCAGTCCCCCCCCCCCTTAGCCCTCCCCTCCATTTTGCACGATCCCAGTAGTCACATTGATAGTCACAAGGGGTAGTGCTTTTCCAGCCCTCCAGTTGGCTCTCCAAACGAATCAAACCAAGATGCAGACTTCCTATCGAGCAATTATCAAAACTCCCATGAAGTTCTGTAACCAAAGGCTCTAAAGTTGTTTCAGGAAGTTAGCGAACAAAAACACTAGGTTGAAAGCAAAGGCAAGTAATTATAACTTCGTAGCGAATCATGCAAAGAAATTTATAGTTAAGAGGACCTACATGGGTACATACTGGTTGAATCAATGTTGTTTTCATGTAATTTCAATGAAATGACGTTGAACCAACGTGGAATAGACATCTGTGCCCAGTGGGGAATGTGTTAGTTAATGTAGAGACAAATGAGTATGCATATTTTTTGGTCATAAAGTTTATTGACCAAAATTGCGACTAAACAAGCTCTCTAACTAGCTAACATTAGCCAACTAGCTATACATTTAGCTTGTCATCTGTGAATTCCAGTGGATGTAAATGTACACTTTTACAAGCTTGCCTTGCTCCTCATTAAAAAAATGTTTGGCTTCCCAAGTGGTGCAGCGGTCTAAGGCATTACTACAGACCCGGGCTCATTTCCCGGCTGTACCACAACTGGCCATGGCCGGGAGTCCTATAGCATTATGCATAAGCATAATTGTCTGGGTATGGGGAGGGTTTGGCCGGTGGGGCTTTACTTGGCTCATCGTGCTCTAGTGACTCCTTGAGACAGGCCAGGTGCCTGCAGGCTGACCCCGGTAGCCAGTTGAACGGTGTTTCCTCCAACACATTGGTGAGGCCGGGGGGGGTGTTTTAACGAGCGTGGTTTGGCGGGTCATGTTTCGGAGGACTCATGACTCCACCTTTGCCTCTCCCGAGCCTGTTGGGGAGTTGCAGCGATGAGACAAGATTGAGAAAAAAGGGGTAAAATATATTTAAAATATATATATATATACACATATTTCCAATTCAATCACTTGTCATTGTTCTTTATTGTATTAAAGTTAATGTTAGAGATTGAAGATATTTGCCAATGCAGGTAACGTAGCATTAGCTAACTCTTTTGCTTCTTATTGTGTAATGGAGGACAAACATACCTATGTGCTATGGATGTGTAGCTACAGTTGAAGTCGGAAATTTACATACACTTAGGTTGGAGTCCAACCATGCCACAAATTTCTTGTTAACAAACTGTAGTTTTTGCAAGTTGGGTAGGCCACATACATTGTGCATGACACAAGTAATTTTTCCAACAATTGTTTACAGACAGATTATTTCACGTATAATTCACTGTATCACAATTCCAGTGGGTCAGAAGTTTACATACACTAAGTTGACTGTGCATTAAACAGCTTGGAAAATTCCTGAAAATTATGTCATGGCTGTAGAAGCTTCTGATAGGCTAATTGACATTATTTGAGTCAATTGGAGGTGTACCTGTGGATGGATTTCAAGGCCTACCTTCAAACTCAGTGACTCTTTGCTTGACATCATGGGAAAATCAAAAGAAATCAGCCAAGACCTCAGAAAATAATTGTAGACCTCCGCAAGTTTGGTTCATCCTTGGGAGCAATATCTAAATGCCTGAAGGTACCACGTTCATCTGTACAAACAATAGTATGCAAGTAAAAACACCATGGGACCACGCAGCCGTCATAAAGCTCAGGAAGGAGACGCATTCTGTCTCCTAGAGATGAATGTACATTGGTCGAAAAGTGCAAATCAATCCCAAAACAACAGTAAAGGACCTTGTGAAGATGCTGGAGGAAACAGGTACAAAGATATCTATATCCACAGTAAAACGAGTCCTACATCGACATAACCTGAAAGGCCGCTCAGCAAGGAAGAAGCCACTGCTCCAAAACCGCCATAAAAAAGACAGACTATGGTTTGCAACTGCACATGGGAACAAAGATCATACTTTTCGGAGAAATGTCCTCTGGTCTGATGAAACAAAAATGGCCATAATGACCATAAAGAGGAAAAAGGCGGAGGCTTGCAAGCCGAAGAACACCATCCCAACCGTGATGCACGGGGGTGGCAGCATCATGTTGTGGGGGTGCTTTGCTGCAGGAGAGACTGGTGCACTTCACAAAATAGATGGCATCATGAGGTAGGAAAATGAGGTGGATATATTGAAGCAACATCTGAAGACATCCTTCAGGAAGTTAAAGCTTGGTCGCAAATGGGTCTTCCAAATGGACAATGACCCCAAGCACACTTCCAAAGTTGTGGCAAAATGGCTTAAGGACAACAAAGTCAAGGTATTGGAGTGGCCATCACAAAGCCCTGACCTCAATCCTATAGAAAATGTGTGGGCAGAACTGAAAAAGCGTGTGCGAGCAAGGAGGCCTACAAACCTGACTCAGTTACACCAGCTCTGTCAGGAGGAATGGGCCAAAATTCACCCAACTTATTGTTGGAAGCTTGTGGAAGGCTACCTGAAACATTTGACCCAAGTTAAACAATTTAAAGGCAACCCTAGCAAATACTAATTGAGTTTATGTAAACTTCTGACCCACTGGGAATGTGATGAAATAAATAAAAGCTGAAATAAATCATTCTCTCTACTATTATTCTGACATTTCACATCCTTAAACAAAGTGGTGATCCTAACTGACCTAAGACAGGGAATCTTTACTGGGATTAAATGTCAGGAATGGTGAAAAACTTTAGTTTAAATGTATTTGGCTAAGGTGTATGTAAACTTCCGACTTCAACCCTATGTAGCCAATCTGTTTATGGACCCTAAAATGTTTGGTATAAATATTAGTTCAGAACAGTGGTTACATTTTTCTAGCTACAATGCTTCCACTTGTAATGACTGAGTGAAGGAAATGCAACTATTACATGTCAAACTGCTATGGAATGAAAGTTCTGCTACATTATTACTCCACTTGTTGTCAATGAATTGCATGGTATTTGTTGGCAGTTTCTGACGTGCGCGAGTGATCTAGTGATGTCCCATTCCCTAGGCCTTATTTAGCTCTCCCTACTACTAGTTGCTCCGTTTTCTTGTTCCACTTCCCCACCGCAGGACACTAGGAAACGAGGGGGGGGGGGGGGGGGGGTATTGGGATTGAGCCTATAACTCCAGAAACTGTCTATATAGCCTAACTGTCTGTATGGGCCATAAAATAAATGTCCATCTCTCTCTTCCCTCAGTAAATTTGTTATAAATATGCCGGTGCACCCGTCCAGAACAACAGCCGTCCGAAATAAAATCTACATCAGATCAATCATATTCAAATGTGACATTTAGTGCTAACAAATGCCTGTGGATTCCCTGCTGCCAGACGACTAAAGTCATGTTTGAGCACTTTATTGGCGAGATCGAGAACGGTCCACAGAGCCTCCAGTGTGTGTGTGTGTTTCATAGAGCCCCCAGTAACCAGACCTGGGTCAGACCCTGTCTGATATCTGTCTCAGTGCCAACCAACCAAGCCTGCTCTCACTGGACCTGACCTGACCTAACCCAACACAACACCACAATAACAGGCTAAACCCACTGGCTAACAATAAGGGCTGGGGAAACATTGTCATGGCTTGGTTTGAATGTATGAGAAGTGGAGTGCTTAGCTAGAAAGCAGAGTGCTTTGCATTTCTTTTCCAGTTTCCTCGACCTGGTAAAATTCTCTGGTTGAATGCTAGCACAGGTATTGATCACAAGATTTGTCACATCAAATGACTCATGGCTCTCAGCATAATTGCATCAAAAATATTAAACCACATTATTACTTCACAGCGAGCCTGCAATCTAAACTGAGGCCTAAAGCTAAACAAATAGACCCTACACATTCCTGCATATTTCCCCTTAGCCTCATTCTATTGAATTCTTGAAAAGCAGAGAAAGCCTTAATTTCCATAGCTTGGTAAAGCACCTTCTAATTTTGCCTTCACAGTGCCGGTGGTTGTTTGCTATACTACAAAGCAAGAGGAGGAGAGTCAGAGAATAGGATTAGGATGGATTTATGAAGGAAAATGGTGATATCTCAGACTACTCTGTATGGATAGTCCATAAAAACACACACACAAGCACACGCACACACAAACATGCACACACAAACATGCACACACAAACATGCAGGGTGAGAAAACAAAGGGGGTAGAGAATAAAACTATACCAATCTGTTCTCTCTGCTTTGAACAGTGAGAGACTCAAAGAGGTAACTAATTTCTGATTGGTTCCCATTTTAAAAAAGTATTCTGATGAATTCCTCTTGAGGAATGACTCACTCCCAATTGAAAGAAAAAAGTGCAATTGTTTTGTAGCCAAGACAGAAGGAGCAAACACAATTAATCATCCCAAAAATGCATTGTTAGGCTACAGCAAAGACAAAATGGAAAAGTGATGCCTTTCCTTTGTCTAGGTACAGAATTAGGATTGAGAGGCGGAAAGATGAGTCAGTGAGGTTCCTTCTCATACGCTTCTCTGTTACAAATTAATAGTGACAGAGTGATCTACTTTCTGTGTTGTTCAATTTGAGTATGTTTTTGTGACTCTGATGCATGTCCCAGTTGTACTGCATGTGGAGCGTGTTCAGGTGTTTGAGCGGTCGTCACATCTTCCAGGTGACCTGGACCAGGCCAAAGTGTGGCTTCCTGTGAACTTGTAGGACCAAATGACTGAGCTGAACCTGGGAGCCCAGAGTTGGATGGCAGGCCAAGACCAGGCCTTGTTTAGAGGCTTCACCCCTACACAACACTGTCTTCCCTCCCTTATGCCTGTCTCTCTCACTCTTTATGTCCCTCTCTCTTTCTGTATATCGCTCACTCATTCTACACCACCTTTTCAACTTCGTCCGTGTCCTTTCCTGACATTTATGAGTGTTTCTGCTCATAGGGCAACTGATCCCTACTGTTCCACAGGCCCTGCGGACTAGCAGATGTCTTGAGCCTTTGACTGACTAGCTAGGCCAATAAGCACTGCTAGCTGCCAGTCACATACAAACAAGCATCTATCAGCAGGCATCGTGTAGGGGAAAACAACAATTGTGTTCACCTAGCCTAAATAAAGTAAGTTTGAAAGTCGCTTTATATTCAACTCTGTCCCTCTCTGTGCTGGTGAGAGACCCTGTCGGTGCCCAGGAGCAAACAAATGTTCTGTCATCAGAGTTTCACTTACCCTCAGATCTCTGTAAATGTCAACGCTAGCGCCCCTCCACACCACTCCCCCATCCTCTCCACCCCAAACTCTAAACTCCAGTCTCAAGATGCCAGGGTTGTCTCTCATCTGTGATGTGACATAGCCCTAAAAGCCAGACAGCAAACACCAGGGCCGGTCAAGGGTCTACCGTCTTGGTGTGCAAATATCAGGCCCCCCAGTACCCCCTAACCTGGGCCGTCCACTCAGAGTGCCTGTCTGCCAGAGAGACAGCCTTCATTCTGGCATGACAAGCCAGCCATGCTAAATGATGAGTTCCTCTGAAAAGGTCTCACCACATGGGTACACCCAGAGTGTCAGCCACCACAGAAATGCTCAGCACACGGTATCAGGCCAGGGCTCATAACTGCATTGAGACACTATCCCAGTGTGCTAAACTGGTTGAAATGACTTGACAAATTACTGTTTGAAATGATGTCAAATGATAATATTCAGCCAGTTGTTGTCCATTGGGACAGTATACAGGCAATATTCTATGCGACATTGAGTTACAACATCGTCACTTCATTCTGACATAGACAAGGCTACCATTTCCCGCCACAAAGGAGGAGATTTTTATGTTTTACCTTTATTTAACTAGGCAAGTCAGTTAAGAACTAATTCTTATTTTACAATGATGGCCTACCCCGGCAAAACCATCCTTTAACCCAGACAACGCTGGGCCAATTGTGCACCGCTCTAAGGGACAACCAAGATCACAGCCGGTTGTGATACAGCCCGGGATCAAACCAAGGTCTGTAGTGATGCACTTAGGTGGAGTGCCTTAAACCGCTGCGCCACTCCATCACATGTAAAGTTTAGTGAATACTGCAATTTCTTTGATTTGAGGCAGAATATCACTGAGTTTTGTTTTCGCTGTGTCCAATATCTTATATGCATTCACGGTCTCCAAGATCTAATATACAGTCGCCGTCTCCAAGATCTAAAATGCATTCACAGTCTCCAAGATCTAATATCTGTATCAGATTTAATATCAGTACCAGATGTTCAGTGATAAACTGAAATGTCCTGGTGACATTTTATTGCATGTTTTCCCTATATAAGCCTATCCCATATTGCCCATACATGCTGGTTGTGAAAAGTCGACTTTCATCCATCCCCGTCTGTGTGGCTCTATGATAAGACAGTCAGTTGAAATGGAAGAGTGGGAGGATATGCTAAATAGCATCAGAATATTTTGACAACATAACAAATCATTACACACAGACCAGACCATTGCATGTGGTGTAGACTGGACTCGTCTCGCCTGTGCCAGTCTGTCCTTACAAGCCTCACCATTTATCATCTGACAGTCGACGCAATGTCACGCTGCTAAGAAACATGCTTTTCTGTAGTTCAAAGGTAAGTTGGAGAGTTAGTTGATTGCTGCAGTATCTCTGTGGTGGCTCAAACTGAAAGCACCAGTGACACGCACAAAACGTAGTTGGTCTAATGAAGCAGATGTTAATTTACAGGACTGTTTCGCACAGACTGGAATATGTCCAGGATTCATCTGATGGCATTGAAGAGTTTACCACATGAGTCACCAGCATCATTAATAAGTGCATGGACGACATTGTCCCCACATATCTTAACGAGAATAAATGGATTACAGGCAAATTCCGCACTGAGCTAATTGCTAGAGCTGCCGCTTTCAAGAAGTAGGACACTAATCCGGGCGTTTACAGGAAATTATGCAACGCCCTATGATGAACCATCAAACAGGCAAAGCATCAATACAGGACTAAGATCGAATCCTACTACACTGGCTCTGACACTCGTCGCAGATTACAAAGCGAACCTACCAGATGAGCTAAATGGCTTCTAAGTTTGCTTCGAGACAAGCAACACTGAACCATGCGAGAGCACCAGCTGTTCCGGATGACTGCGCTCTCCGTAGCTGATGTGAGTAAGACCTTTAAACAGGTTAACATTCACAAAGCCGCAGGGCCAGACGGATTACCAGGACGTGCACTTCACTGACATTTTCAACCTCTGTCATACCTATATGTTTCAAGCAGAACACCACAGTTCCTGTGCCCAACAACGTCAAGATAACCTGTCTAAATGACTACCGCCCCGTAGTATTCACGTCTGTAAACATGAAATACTTTGAAAAGTCTGGTCATGGCTCACGTCAACACCATCATCCCAGAAACCCTGGACCCACTCCTATTCGTATACCGCCAAAACAGATCCACAGATGATGCAATCTCTATTGCACTCCATACTGCTCTTTCCCACCTGGACAAAAGGAATGTCTATGTGAGAATGCTGTTCATTGACTACAGCTCAGCGTTCAACACCATAGTGCCCCCCAAGCTCATCACTAAGTTAAGGACCCTGGGACTGAACACCTCGCTCTGCAACTGAATCCTGGACTTCCTGACGGGTTGCCCCCAGGTGGTGAGCGTAGGCAACAACACATCCGCCATGCTGACCCTCAACATGGGGGCCCCCTCAGGGGTGTGTGCTCAGTCCCCTCTTGTACTACCTGTTCACCCACGACTGTGTGGCCGCCCACAACTCCAACATCATTATTAAGTTTGCCGACGACACGACGTGGTAGGCCTGATCCCCAATGACGATGAGACAGCCTATTGGGAGGAGGTCAAAGACCTGGCAATGTGGTTCCAGGACAACAACAACCTCTTTCTCTAAGTGTGCAGGACAAAGGAGCTTATCGTGGACTACAGGAAATGGAGGGCCGAACACGCCCCCATTCACATTTACGGGACTGTAGTGGAGCGGGTCGAGAGCTTCAAGTTCCTCTGTGTCCACATCATGAAGATGGTCTAAGCACACCAACACATTCGAAAACAGTCTCTTCCCCCAGGATGCAAGGGAAAATAAACAAGTACTCAGTTGAGCAGTGGGCCATGTGCCTATTGAACAGACAGCATACTGACAATTACCATCTGAAAAGAGCTTCTCAACAGCTCTCTTCAATTGTCATGGAGGCATTTGTATGAAGTACAGCCCGGCGAGCCTATCACACCCATTTGAAGTGTGCAGTTCAAAACAGGAGAGCACTTGCTGATAATGATAGATAATGAAGAGGGATCTTGAATGGCAGATCAGAAACAGTCTGGTTTAATGGAAGAACCCATAATGAAACAGCCTTCCACCAAACAGACAGAAAATGGAGACATTGGCTATATTCAAATGTCTGTACGTTTTGCAGGCAGAGACAAATAAATGGGTATTCAATTCTTATTGAAATGAAGAGGCACACCGCTCGCTCGACATAGTAACCTATGCGTACATTGTTCCTTCACCTTTTCCATTTCTTTTGTACAACTAGTCACCACTTATTTCAATTATCAATATTTATTGAAACTACAGTCTAATTATATTTTAATTGAATTTCCTTGGAAAGATATCTGCCACGTGATTCTCCGCCCATGTAGGCAGCCTACTCTATTTCAATCAGACCACACATAGGGCTACTTGGCGAACTTGAACTCGAACACGCCCAACCAGGAGTAGTAGGCTACTGATGGTGAAGCAGCGAATTCTGAGTGTGTGAATAAAGCAAAAAAATATGTGCTTTTAATGCAATAGCTAGGCTTAGGTTAAAATGGGCTACCAGCCTGGAAGCTGCAGCAGAATTTGAGATTAGATACATTCCTGACTATTGTCTTTCACATTAACTCATGGCTAGATGGCTTGCCTAAGGCGCATAGCTGTCCTCTGAGTGGAGGCTAAATGCCAGAGATGCATATGTGGCCTGCTGAGGGCGTATAGCGGTCCTCTGAATGGGGGCTATCCGCCAGAGATGCAAATCACGTCTTGAATGCCAAACTCCAAACGCTGGCGGTAGGAGATCATGGCCTTGGGAGTAGCGACAGTGGGAAATAGCAAGCGAGGGACATTTTTTGCTATCTGGGTGGCTTACACTGTGTATGTGTGTGCGTGCATGTCTGTGTGGGTGTGTGTTATGTGCGTGGGAGCCCGTCATGGTTAAACACCATAGGCTTTATGTGCTGCAGTGTTGTTTATTACACATTCATTACTCATTAATAAAACGTGTTTCGCGCCGTGCTCTTTTTCCCCCTTGAGGAGTTGATGCCCAATCAACTGCATTGTGTTTTGAATCGTTGACATGACGATCCCCTTGCATCTTGACCAAAATGAAATTGCTCATGAAGAGTGTGTGACGAAGCACAGAGAACATCAGTGCTTGGCCACACAATACGCTCTGCCACTTGACATCAAATTACTCAGTCTGGATGTTTGAAGATGCACATATTATGATTCTGAATGAAGGCCATATTGATTTCATTGATAATGCATCAAATGCAATTGATGTAAAAATGTTTTATATGCAACGTTTGGTTTTCAAAAAGGCTCTTAAAAAGATATCTTTGAATACTATAGACTATCACCTGTGAACGAAGAGAAAGAAAAGGCAGAACAAATCATGTCTGGCTTTTAACAAAAAATGTGTTATTGCCTTACTGACATAAATATATTGGAGATCTTCATTATCTTGCTCTCCTCTTACAACCTTGACCAGACAAAACTAACTTGCTACACAGCATATTTTAGGGATGAAAGTAAGGTACTTAAATCAGTGGAGAAAGAAAAACTGATGTGATGGACATTTTAGGCTTGTGCTTCTCTAATAACCAATTTCTATGTTTCGTGCAAGTGACTGTTTGAACGAATCGTCACTATCAGTATCTGGAATGTGGCAGTATGCCCAGAATCTTGTTTCGAGAAAGGGATATCTCAAGGTCTCAGCTTAGGGAAGAAGCCCTGTGAGGTATTGGTCTGTCACATGCATGACCCAGTATTGGTCGGTCACATGAAGGAAGCAAACGTTAATGATGAATTAATTATGAGTGATGAATAAGCTAAATCGTGCAAATATAACTTGTCTGTATATAAGAGAACTAATGGGACTGCCTCCCCGGTAGAGCTCCTGAGCGACGTGCACTTGGTGCATTGAGTTGGTTGGAACCTCTCCAGCATGATGATATTAAACAATGATTCATTTTTTTGACTTCGAGTGTCCCTGTGTAGTATTTCCACAACAGACTCTATATAACGTCTGGGTGCAAAACATTGGTTGCAATTATGACTGCTATTATGTTATTATGATGCATTTTATTTTAGAGGGTGGATCGTGCGAAAATCAAATAATGCTTTTCTGAGAAGTCATGCTGGTAGGGACTAGGGATTCTACTGACCAACTTTGACTGAAAGAACAACATGCTTGTGAGTGTCAGAATGCCTGATGACAATCCAATCATTCACCCAGATAGAGAGTGAGAGCAACATGATATCATTTAAAAACATCAATCTGGAACAGTTTTTATGTGAATACATCAAATTCAATGCGGTGAAGATAAGTGTCACAATATTGATGAATAGAGCAAGAATCAGAGACATAAAGCCTAAGTAAATACATTGCATTCAATGATATTGATGCATAGATATGCATCAAGTAGTTGACACAACAATCGATTTCATTCATGTCTGTCGGTTCTCTATCTCTCGCTCAATATATTCTCCATTCCCAGGTCTCCATTTCTCTCTCCCCCTCTATGTGCATCCCTCTGTCTCTATGCCTCCTTTTAATCTCCCCTCCTTCTCTTCTTTCACCCTCTCCCTTTTTCCACCCTCTCTCTCCCTCCCCTTTCTTTCACGCTCTCGCTTTCCTCCTTTCCCTTCCCTCCCTCTTCCCTCCCCTCCCTCGGTCTTTCGCTCTCTACCTCTTTATCCCTGCCTCCTTCTCTTCCTCCCCCTTCTTTCACCCCTCCACCCTCTCCCACCCTCTCTCTCCCTCAATCCGTCTCTCCAGCTCACTCTTTCCTATTAATTATTTTCCTCTCAATTCAATTCTATTTCAATTTAAGGGCTTTATTGGTATGGAAACATATGTTAACATTGCCAAAGCAAGTGAGGTAGATAATAAACAAAAGTGAAATAAACAATACAAATTTACGGTAAACATTACACAGTAAACAAACGTTCCAAAAGAATAAAAACATTTCAAATGTCATATTATGTCTACACAGTGTTGTAGCAATGTGCAAAAAATTAAAGTAAAAAAGGGAAAATAAATAAACATAAATGTGGGTTATATTTACAATGGTGTTTGTTCTTCACTGGTTGCCCTTTTCTTGTAGCAACAGGTCACAAATCTTGCTGCTGTGATGGCACACTGGTATTTCACCCAATAAATATGGGAGTTTGTTTTCGAATTCTTCGTGGGTCTGTAATCTGAGAGAAATATTTGTCTCTAATATGGTCATACATTTCTCTCCTTTTTTTCCTTTCCCCCGACTCTCTCTCTTTCCCTATCCCCCGACTCTCTCCCTATCTCCTGACAATCTCTCTCTCTCCTCTCTTTCCCTGTCTCCTCTCTCCCACCTCCACAGACCGGACATTGCCTTTAATGTAAAAAGATATGCATCAATTGATTTGACGCATAATTCAATACATTGCATTAAAGGCAAAAAAAGTTGGTAATAAAATGGAAATTGGTAAATTGATGAAATACTTAAAAATAAAGGAGCCGCACACTCTAGGAGCTCAGATGCAACAATTTAATTACCAACGTTTCGACAGCCAAGCTGTCTTCATCAGGGTATAATCACAAACACTGCGGGATGACTCGTTTATATATATATATGTCACGGTTTTCTAAAATAGAACCCAGAAGCAGACCAGGACAAGGAGAGTAGGACGAAGGTGAGTATTTATTTACAAGTTTAAACGTAGAGGTAGAAAGATCCAGGTGGCGGAGCGGGCAGCGGAGGTGAGTTGATGGGAGTGAATAGGCAGATCCAAGGGAGTAACAGAAGCCACCGACGACCAGGCAGGGATGGGGTGAGTGTTCCGGGTGAATGACTGTAGACAGAACAAACGGAGGTAAGTTCAAGGCAAGCAAGACGTACAAAACAACAAAACAAACTCTATCAAACTGGAGGCTGATACGCTGGCACAACATACTGTTCATGGCTAACGATCCGGCAGGGACTGGATGTCAGGTCAGAGCTTATGAAGTGGAGGGGTGATGATCAGGACCAGGTGTGCAGATAGCTGATGGGATACAGGTGCGGGTAATCAGAGATCTCCCAACTAGCTACGTCGCCCGGCAACCAGACAGGGTGCGTTCCAGGACACCGGAAAAACACTCCAGGACAGAACACAGGCAAAAACAGACTCAGGAAGCGGGATTCGTGACAATATAGTGTCAAAAGACACACAGGTGTCTGTTATCATGGCCAAGAGTGGCCTAATATCATTGGTTAATTCTCAAATATTAAAATCGCATACAAAGAGCAGCATACAAAAAACAAATGGATAGCATACGATCATAGATTCATTTTAGACTACACAAGCTTACAAACAATTACAATGGCAAAGTCACAAGAATTGCTTCAGATCAAAGTCTACGTTGAGACCGAAGGGAGCAAGGGTCTTTAAGTTAAAGATCCAGGCAGCCTCTCGTTTTAACAATAAACTATCAAGGGCACCCCTCTCTCCAACCTCCACAGACTGGACATTGCCTTTAATGTAAAAAGATATGCATCAATTGATTTGACGCATTATTCAATACATTGCATTCAAGGCAAAAAAAGTTGGTAATAAAATGGAAATTGGTAAATTGATGAAATACACCTTGAAGGGTTTTCCAAGTATTGAAGGAGTTCCCACATATGCTGAGCACTTGTTGGTTGCTTTTCCTTCACTCTGCAGTCCAACTCATCCCAAACTATCTCCTCTTCGTCTGAGGAGGAGTAGGAAGGATCGGACCAATGTGCAGCGTGGTAAGTGTTCGTCATTTATTTAAAATGCACTGAACACTAAAATACAAAATAAACAAACAAAGAACAACCAAAACAGTTCCGTCTGGTAACTAATACAAAGACAGAAAACATAGAATGCCCAGCCCAACTCATGCCCTGACCAAACTAAAATAGAGACATAAAAAAGGAACTAAGGTCAGGACGTGGCAATTGGGTTGAGGTCGGGTGATTGTGGAGGCCAGGTCACCTGATGCAGCACTCCATCACTCTCCTTCTTACACAGCTTGGAGGTGTGTTGAGTCATTGTCCTGTTGTAAAACAAATGACAGTCCCACTAAGCACAAACCAGATAAGATGGCGCATCGCTGAAGAATGCTGGTTAAGTGTGCCTTGAATTCTAAATAAATCAGACAGTGTCACCAGTAAAGCACCCACACACCTCCTCCTCCATGCTTCACGGTGGGAACTACATATGTGGAGATCATTCGTTCACCTACTCTGCGTCTCACAAAGACACAGCGGTTGGAACCAAAAATCTCAAATTTGGACTCATCAGACCAAAGGACAGATTTCCACCGGTCTAATGTCCATTGCTCGTGTTTCTTGGCCTAAGCAAGTTTATTCTTATTATTGGTGTCCTTTAGTGGTTTCTTTGCAAACCACCCATTGAACTACAGCACTACAGCACTATTTCCCACACATTCAAAATCGACATGCACACACCTCCTGTGCTATCTCACAACTTATGACCATTCAGAGCACCAACATTGTCTATGCCATAGCATTCATACTACAGTATGTCACAACTTGTATGCAAGAGAAACCAGCCACACAGACTTGACACGCCTCAAACACCTCTACACAATAAAAACATATTCAAAAATGAACACTAAACACACCTGGTCCAACACTTTCAAACACACCCCACAACCTCCCTCAGCATCACCGGTCTGGAGATGAAAGCCTCCTGGACCTCAGCCCAGAGAAGAGTTGCTGAATCCAGGTGAATAGCCAAACTCAAGATCTTGGCTAGGGTTAGGAAGGGTTCGGTTTGTGTTAAGGTTTGGAATGAGGCTAGGGTTAGAGTTGGGTCTTAGGTAAGGGTTGAACCGGAATGTGGACTTGAAGGTTGAGTTAGGGTCGAGCTGGAAGTGGACATGAAGCTAGGGATAGGGCCTCAACCCTAGACATTACCCTAATCTAATTAAACATTAATTAATTTCCCCCCTTCCCCTTCTACATGGCAAAAAGTTTGGCCTCACTTGAAGCCTAACATAGAATTAGGTGATTTTGAGTGACACCGGCCTACACCTGAATGCAAGCCTACACCTGACCATGTGAAATAAACTCAACAAAACTTAGTCCCACAGAGAACAAGGCATTTCTTCCATAGAAAAGCACTACTTACAGCCCTTACATAATTTTGACGCCACCGTGGACAGCGATTGCGCTAGCGTACCATCCTTACATAAAACCCATCGTCACCTTATAGGGATGCCCTGTGTTGAGGTTCAGCTTCCTGTGGCGACAGGACGTGGCTTATGACCTCAACATGGTCCTTCGTTCTCTTCCTGCAGGTACACGAAAATACTGTCCGTGTGTAACGGCAGTCTAAGTCGTCCTCCTCCTCAGACGAGGAGAGGCGAGAAGGATCGGAGGACCAATGTGCAGCGTGGTAAGTTTCCATAATTTAATGACATGAAAACTAGACAAGAATACAAAACAACAAAAGTACTAACCGTCACAGTCCCGTGTGGCACAAACACTGACACAGGAGACAACCACCCACAAAATCCCACCACAAAACAAGCCACCTATATATGATTCTCAATCAGGGACAACGATTGACAGCTGCCTCTGATTGAGAACCATATTAGGCTGAACACAGAAACAGACAAACTAGACACACAACATAGAATGCCCACCCAGATCACGTCCTGACCAACACTAAAACAAGCACAACACATAAGAACTCCGGTCAGGACGTTACACCGTGTCCTACTTGAATTTGGAGTTCAGAAATTCAAGTAGTGTAACGTGTGCACTGGAAGTCGCGAAGCAAGTTTAGAGAGTAAATACATTTAATGAATGAACGAAACATAATATCAAACACGAACAACGCACAGACATGAAACTGAAACAGAAACAATAACGCCTAGGGAAGGAACCAAAGAGTGACATAAATAGGACAGGTAATCAAGGAGGTGATGGAGTCCAGGTGAGTGTCATGAGGCACTGATGCGCGTGGTGACAGGTGTGCGCAATAATCAGCAGTCTGGTGACCTAAAGGCCGGAGAGGGAGCACCCGTGATAGTACACCCTCCCTGATATAGGGCTGCAGCCGTAATACGCCGACCAAAATGACGATCCCTGTGATCAGGAGCGGACCGGTCACCTCTGCTGAGGCGCGGGAACCTGTCGATCCGGCTGAGGCGCGGGAGCATGGTGACCTAGAGCGGCAGAGAGAGCAAACATGGCAGTACCCCCTCCCTGGTGCGCGGGTCCAGCTGCAGGACGCCAACCAAAGGTACGATCCCGGGGATCAGGAGCGGACCAGTCGCCTCCGCTGAGGCTCAGAAACCTGATGAACCGGCTGAGGTGTGAGATCCTGACGAGCCAGCTGAAACTCCTCGGTTGCTTTGGCCGAGGCACGGGAACCTGTTCACCCAGCTGATGCATGGGAGCCTGTCGAGCCAGCTGAGGCATGGGAGCCTGTCGAGCCAGCTGATGCATGGGAACCTGTCAAGCCAGCTGAGTCATGAGAGTCCGACGAACCGGTAGCTCCGGTACTGACACCCGGACCCGACATCCCCCTCCAACACACACAAAAATAATAAACACTCCCTGATGCTTCCCATTGGAGAGGCGTTATTCTGTAACGTGTGCGCTGGGAGTCGAGAAGCAAGTTCAGGGAGTGAATACATTTAATGAATGAACGAAACGTAATACAAAACAAGAAACACGAACAACGCAGACATGAAACTGAAACAGAAACAATAACGCCTTGGGAAGGGACCAAAGGGAGTGACATAAATAATACAGGTAATCAAGGAGGTGATGGAGTCCAGGTGAGTGTCTTGAGGCGCTGATGTGCATGACGATGGTGACAGGTGTGTGCAGTAATCAGCAGCTTGGTGACCTAAAGGCCGGAGAGGGAGAACATGTGACAAGTAGCCTACTGGAATAGGCCTACCGTGAAAACTGGAATTTCCTCAATTTGGTGCTTGAAAAGTCCAAATTATTGTATCCAATTCATAAGTTCTCCTGCTCCTTTATAATTATATGTGATTTCTTTTTTTCTCAGTATTTGTGAGAAGTGTGGCTACGTTAGTTTGTTTCATGCCGCTTCAATTGAAGGGTGTTGCGATACTCTTTTGTGGTAAAACCACATGCAGGTATTATGAAGACGACAACATCTAATGCTGGCTTCAGCTTGGCCTTCCATTACAAAAGGAACCTAGTTTTGGTCGCTTTCTCATAAAAACAGCGATGGTGAGATTAATGGTACCGCTATTGATGGTTTTATTATGTGTGCTTGCGTCGGCCACATAGGCTATAGAAAAATCATCATGCATGCATACAATTTATTTAGTCTGGCAAGTCCACATTAATCTCACATATTTTAGAATGTAATAATAATGTGAATATCAATGCATTGGCAATGCCTAAAATGTTCATTTTTCTTAAAGAGGTAATGGCCTACTTCTTTTTTTGTTGTACTTCTACCCCTTTTTCGTGATATCCAATTGGTAGTTACAGTCTTGTCGCATCTCTGCAACTCCCCTACGGACTGAACCCCTGGATTGAACCCAGGTCTGTAGTGACGCCTCAAGCACCTTGGCACTCCAATTTGACAAAGTATGTTGCAGTTTAGCTATCTACATAAAGTTCACACTACTATACTTTGCTCATGTTTTGGTTAATGTTGTTCTTCATCCTGTGTATTTTCAGGATCTACATAAAGGATTGTGAGCTGGAGGGGCAGCTGTCACCTGCATGGGTGAGAAAGAAGTGGGAAAGCCATAAGCAAAACATACACGGTATGTTATCTTCACATTTATTGCTGTACTGTGCTTGGTTAATAAAGTTCCCCTTTTCTCGAAGAGCAACAACACTTTCACATCTATTTCCTATTCTTCACCGGCATATTCATGTACTGTAAGTGTGAAGATATACATGTTAGAAAGGTGCAAATATTCCAGAGAAATGTACTGCATAATATAATTTACAGGGCTTTACATGTAGTATGTTTGATGCTGAAAGCCATCCTTTTCCATAATTTTCCGGAGTTGAAAGCTCCCCCCATTGGAGTCAGCACAGAGGGAGGGGAGGCCACAGCCGCATCCTGGAAGTGGTATGCAGTGATGGATGAGGTGCTGGGGGGCTGCCACTCCATCATCCCACTGTTCATCATCTCCTCATCATCTCTGTGGGCTGTGAGCTCCTCTGGAAAAGGAGCGGGAGAAGGAGGTCACTGCCTGGGAGGCACACCTTATTGCCCTTTTAGAGGCCATGACTAAGAAGTCGTTTTATGTATTTTGTATGCATTTTATTTATAGCTATTAATTTACTCATGTTGTACTGTTTTTGGTGATGTCCTTTTTTTATACACAACGTGGATTTCTGTTCTCATTGAAAAGTGCTTCTTGTTTGTAATAAAATATATCTTACAAATACAATCAAATCGAATATATTTCACAAGACATTCGTCTTGCGCTGTTGGTGGTAAGTACACTTGATTCAGAAGCCCTCATTTTCTCTGGTCATAGGAACAACATGAATTTGTGCATGAGGCATAAGTAACGTAATTTTCGCCATCAGGTGGAAAACGGTGTCCCCTCTCTCTGGTCAGTCTCACCAGAGGAAAGGAGAGAGCAGGGACCGTGAGAGGTGGACCTTCTGCTGCTCACTTCCTTCGCTGAGACTGACCATCAGATGCAGGTACCATCAGTTCAGTAAAATAAAAAAGCAAATTATTTCAATTTATGCTCAGCTGTGTCTCACAAGTGACACAACAACTGATCTATTTTGTTATCAAAGCTTGAGTTTTGAAATATAATCTGGTCAGAGTTTTGGTAAAAAGCGATGGGGCTGGAGAAATGTAACCACTCTCAAATTCTTGCAAGGACTGACCATCCATGGTATAGAAAGTATAGTTTTAACCATGTTTCTGAATCACCCATCCCGGTATCGGGATAATTGTCATCAGCAACACTGAATAGCATAGCGCCACAGTCAAATAATATTACTAAAGAATATTCATATTCATGAAATCACAAGTGCAATATCGCAAAACACAGCTTAACCTTTTGTTAATCCACCTGTCGTCTCAGATTTTGAAATTATGCTTTACAGCGAAAGCAATACAAGCATTTGTGTAAGTTTATCGATCGCTCGACAAAACATTAAGTAGACTTAGCATCAGGTAACTTGGTCACGAAAATCAGAAAAGCAATCAAATTAATCGTTTACCTTTGATGATCTTCGGATGTTTTCACTCACGAGACGCCCAGTTAGACAACAAATGTTCTTTTTGTTCCATAAAGATTATTTTTATATCCAAATACCTCCGTTCGTTTGGCGCGTTATGCTAAAAAATCCACAGGAAAAAGCGGTCACGACAACGCAGACGAAAATTCCAGATAATATCCATAATGTCCACAGAAACATATCAAACGTTTTTTATAATCAATCCTCAGGTTGTTTTTCAAATATCTATTCGATAATATATCAACCGGGAGTGTTGGTTTTTAAAATGGACCGGGAGAAACAATGGCCGCCTTTCTCTGTTGCGCAAAACTCACTCTGAGAGCCCCCACCTATCCACTTACGCAATGTGATCGTTCTCGCTCATTTTTCAAAATAAAAGCCTGACACTATGTCTAAATGCTGTTGACACCTTAGGGAAGCCATAGAAAAAGGAATCTGGTTGATATCCCTTTGAATGGGTGATAGGGATGCATAAGAACAGAGAGGTTTCAAAAAAAGAGGCACTTCCTGATTGGATTTTCCTCAGGTTTTCGCTTGCAATATCAGTTCTGTTAAACTCACAGACAATATTTTGACAGTTTTGAAAACTTTAGAGTGTTTTCTATCCTAATCCGACAATTATATGCATATTCTAGTTTCGGGGGCTGAGAAATAGGCAGTTTCAAATGGGTACGTTTTTTAGCCAAAAATGAAAATACTGCCCCCTATACTTAAGAAGTTATTAAATGTACAATGCAGCCGTTTTGATCTCAATATCAAATAATGTGTGGGTAACAATGAAGTATGAATACCTTATGTCAAATATCGCTTCTTACCAAAATGTCATTCTTCAATCAAGACTGTCTGGGAGTGGTCTGAGTGGGGAGGAGAAAACTGAAAATTAATTGTTATTGGCAGAGAGTTTGGGAACTCTTTCTTATTGGTGAATTAACAAATGTATCGCATGGTGATGTCACCATGGATAGGCCAATGCTCTTCCCACCTAAACAGGCTGATGTTTCAGGCGTCCTTTTCAAACAGCTCTTACACTAAAATTGCATTGTTACACCCTGATCTGTTTCACCTGTCTTTGTGATTGTCTCCACCCCCCTCCAGGTGTCGCCCATCTTCCCCATTATCCTCTGTGTATTTATACCTTCTCTGGTTGTCTGTTGTCTGTTTTGATCCGTCAAGCCTACCAGCGTTTTTCCCTCTGTTCCTGTCTCTCGATTATTACTGTTTTCTAGTTTTCCCGGTGATGACCTTTGCTGCCTGCCCTGACCCTGAGCCTACCTGCCGTCCTGTACCTTTGCCCCACCGATCTGGATTACTGACCTCTGCCTACCCTGATCCTGAGCCTTCCTGCCGTCCTGTACCTTTGCCAAACTGATCTGGATTACTGACCTCTGCCTACCCTGATCCTGAGCCTTCCTGCCATCCTGTACCTTTGCCCCACCTTTCTGGATTATTGACCCCTGCCTGCCCTTAACCTGTCTTTTTCCTGCCCCTGTTGGATTAATAAACTGTTACTTCGACATTGTCTGCATCTGGGTCTTACCTGAAATGTGATACATTGTCATAACTTTCACAATTTCACAGTATTATTCCAACCTCATAGTGTGGAAATGTATATAAAACACAGGAAATAAATAATGTTTGTTGACAGCACTGGGTCTTGAAATATGTAAACCAATTTCCAATGTTGAATTCACCCAATAATAACATCACGAAGGGTGCTGCAAAATGATATATGACACAGGCAGGGGAGTATCAGTAAAGACTGGTTTAGCCCTAAAACTGGGAACTATACCATGACTCATTGACAGATGGTTAAATAGACAGCAATCATATTTTCACAATCATAAAGTATTAATGCAAGGAGCTAAAGTGGAACACTAGTTTGTAAATCCCCAAGACCAAAGGCAGATGGTATAGGCCTAAGAAGTGGAGAGACAACTGGCAGAAGACTATATCAGACAGTTAATGAAAGAAAGACATACAGAACTTATGTTCCTCAGATGTAAAGATGGCCAGGCATTAGCAGCGCCAGGCACAGGGCAGATGTCAGTGCCAGCCAGGGGATGCAGACTCTCTCTCTCTCTCACACACACACACACACACACACACACACACACACACACACACACACACACACACACACACACACACACACACACACACACACACACACACACACACACACACACACACACACACACACACACACACACACACACACACACACACACACACACACATTACCAGGAGTTCAGTGCTGCTACGGTGGCTGGCTGGCTGCCCATAGTGATGCCACCTGTACCAGAATGCTGCATGATTAAACCTTGAGAAACCCTTGGCTCAAACTCCGCAATGACTCACTTTCCTGTACGGAGTGAGTGGATATAAGTTCTCTTATCGTGGGAGGACTGGGGAGCGTTGGGCTGAGGGCTGGACTAAACATGGAGAAGGACTTGGATTCTTGGGGTAGAGGACAGCATAGATAAGGATGGATAGGGACGAATAGAGGAAAGCATGTACAAAGGGGTGCGAAGCAGAGGAGAAAACAGAAGGCAGTCAGTGACACTGTGCATTACCTTGATGTAGCTGTCCAGCTGGTGTTAGACGCATCGATACCCCGATGAAGATTGACAGGGGCGTCCTGTGGGGAAGGAGGCGCTAACCACCTGAGTGACCTCTTGGAAGCTGAAGACCCGGACACCAAACTTCTCATAGAGCTGTAGGAGCTCCTCACTGGGCCTGGCGTCACCCTCACTCAGGATACAGCCCACCGCATAGCTACACATAATTTCATTCAAATTATGTTGAACCAATGTGGAATAGACGTTGAATTGACATCTTTGCCCAGTGGGACAGTCTGTTTGCATTTGATGTGATTGCAGTTAGTTTCTATTAGGCTGTTGCCTATTGGTGGTGTTTGCTTTCTGAATAATCAAATCAAATTTAAAATCAAATCAAATATTATTTTGTTTGTTACAGTGAAATGCTTACTTACAAGCCTTTAAACAACAATATAGTTTCTAGAAAAATAAAAGGAACAAACAATTAAAAGCAGCAGTAAAATAACAATAGCATGGCTATATACAGGGGGTACCAGTTAAGAGTCAATGTGCGGGGACACCGGTTAATCGAGTTAATTGAGGTAATATGTACATGTAGGTAGAGTTATTAAAGTTACTATGCATAGATAATAAACAGAGATAGCGGTAGCATAAACGAGAGAGGCAATGCAAGTAGTCTGGGTACCCATTTGATTAGAGGTTCAGGAGTTTTATGGCTTGAAGGTTGAAGCTGTTTAGAAGCTTCTTGGACCTAGACATGGCGCTTTAAAGCTTGGTCACAAATTGGTCTTCCAAATGGACAATGATCCCAAGCATACTTCCAAAGTTGTGGCAAAATGGCTGAAGGACAACAAAGTCAAGGTATTGGAGTGGCCATCAGAAAGCCCTGACCTCAATCCACTTAGAAAAATTGTTTGCAGAACTGAAAAAGCATGTGCGAGCAAGGAGGACTACAAACCTGACCAGCTCTGTCAAGAGGAATGGGACAAAATTCACCCAACTTATTGTGGGAAGCTTGTGGAAGGCTATCCAAAACATTTTACCCATGTTAAACAATTTAAACACAATACTACCAAATGCTAATTGAGTGTATGTAAACTTCTGACTCACTGGGAATGTGGTGAAAGAAATAAAATCTGAAATAAATCATTCTCTCTACTATTATTCTGACATTTCACATTCTTAAAATAAAGTGGTGATCCTAACTGACCCAAGACAGGGAATTTGTACTATGATTAAATGTCAGGAATTGTGAAAAACTGAGTTTAAAGGTATTTTGCTAAGGTGTATGTAAAGTTCCGACTTCAACTGTACTTGTCTCGTAGCGAGCAAAGCAGTAATTTAGCTTGTCTGGTAGGCTCGTGTCACTGGGCAGCTCACGGCTGTGCTTCCCTTTTTTGTCTGTAATAGTTTGCAAACCCTGCCGGTGTAGTACGATTCAATCTTAGTTCTGTATTGGCGCTTTACTTGTTTGATGGTTCGTCAGAGGGCATAGCAGGACTTCTTATAAGCTTCCGGGTTAGAGTCCCGCTCCTTGAAAGCGGCAGCTTTCCCCTTTTGCCTGTAATCCATGGCTTCTGGTTGGGGTATGTGCGTGCAGTCACTGTGGGGATGACGTCATCGATGCACTTATTGATGAAGCCAGTGACTGATGTGGTGTACTCCTCAATGCCATCGGAAGAATCCCGGAACATATTCCACTATGTGCTAGCAAAACAGTCCTGTAGTTTAGCATCCACTTTTCTGACCACTGTTTTATTGACCGAGTCACTGGTGCTTCCTGCTTTAGTTTTGGCTTGTGAGCAGGAATCCGGAGTATATAATTATGGTCAGATTTCACAAGTGGAGGGCGAGGGAGAGTTTTGTAAGCGTCTCTGTGTGGAGTAAAGGTGGTCTAGAGGTTTTTCCCTCTAGTTGCAGATTTAACATGTTGGTAGAAATGAGGTAAAACAGATTTATGTTTCCCTGCATTAAAGTCCCCGGCCACGAGGAGCGCCACCTCTGGATGAGCGTTTTCCTGTTTGCTTATGTCTGTATACAGCTCATTGAGTGTGGTCTTAGTGCCAGCATCCATATGTGGTGGTAAATAGACAGCTACGAAGAATATAGATGAGAACTCTTTTGGTAGATAGTGTGGTCTACAGCTTCTCATGAGATACTCTACCTCAGACGAGCAAAACCTCGAGACTTCGTTAGATATCGTGCACCAGCTGTTTACAAATATACATAGACCGTGTCTTACCATGTTATTGATGTCGTCATTCAGCCACGACTCGGTGAAACATAAGATATTACAGTTTCTAATGTCCCGCTGGTAGGATATACGTGCTTGTAGTTCGTCCACTTTATTATCCAGCGTTTGTACATTGGCCAAAAGTACCGATGGCAAAGGCAGATTAGCCACTCGTCGCCGAATCCTTACAAGGCACGCTGATCTCCTTCAGCAATATCTCTGTCTTTTTCTCCTGTGAATGACGGGGATGAGGGCCTCGTCTGGTGTCTGGAGTAAATCCCTCTCGTCCGACTCATTAAAGAAAAATGATTCGTCCAGTTCAAGGTGAATAATCCCTGTTCTGATGTCCAGAAGCTCTTTTCAGTCATCAGAGATGGTAGCAGCAACATTACGTAGAAAATAAGTTACAAACAATGCGTAAAAACAAACAAAATAGCACGGTTGGTTAAGAGCCCATAAAACGTCAGCCATCCCCTCCGGCGCAATTATGTAGGGACAGAATGAATGCTAACATAATGAAACAGTAATCATGTTGTTTCATGATCTTCACATCAGATTATTCTGAAAACGTGTCAATATGTTTGTCCTCCTCAGCCTCAACCGTGGAACAATAAAAACAAATATTTCTCTCACTCTTCCGACTCTCTCCATCACCATGTTTCACCATCACCATGTTTCTGCAATTTAATTGAAATAACGAGGAAACAACATTGATTCAACCAGTGTGTGCCCAGTGGGCTTTAATATATGCAAAGCTCTACCGTCATTCTCTCTTCTCTCTGTCCCCCTCTCACAACACACCCCTGGAGCCTGCTGGAGCAATTAAGGACTGCAAAAACACTATCTTTGTGAACACTGCCTTTACTTACGTCCAGAAAAAAGAAAGTATGCATGTTGAAGGGGGTGTGTCGTCTACAAACATTCACTTCCTTCATTCACTTCAGGAAGTTTACTCGAAAGATGAGCGAACCATTCCTTCACCACATTACAACATCTTTGATCTGACAGACATTTACGTGACACCCAGAATGCATTGTATGATGTCAACAAACATGGTGCCACACATAGCTGGCAAATTGTAACGCTCGTCCTCCTCCTCGTCTGAAGAGGAGCATGGATCGGACCAAAACGCAGCGTGGGTTGAATTCATAATGATATTTATTTGTGAAAGACGAACAAACACTTGATAAACTACAAAACAATAAACGACGTTAACAGACCTGAACTTGAGAACATATAACAAGAACGCACGAACAGGAAAGAACGCACGAAACAGGAAGGAAAACACGAACGAACGAAACAGTCCCGTGTGGCACAAACACTGACACAGGAACAATCACCCACCAACAAACAGTGTGAACAGCCTACCTAAATATGGTTCTCAATCAGAGGAAAGGTAAAACACCTGCCCCTGATTGAGAACCATATCAGGCTAGTTAACAACCCTAAACATAGAAACAAATAACATAGACTGCCCACCCCAACTCACGCCCTGACCATACTAAACAAAGACAAAACAAAGGAAATAAGGTCAGGAACGTGACACAAATAGCTTAGCATTAGCTCATTATAATCAGTGCAACCTTCAAAAAAGTATTTTACACACATCATATATGTCCATTACAATCTATGAAATAATTGGAATACATTATTTGTCACCAGTACAACATGTGACTAAAACAGTAAATACATTATGCTCCATACATAAGTCATGCTACAGTAGAAACAACAACACGATATGCAGAAAATAAGGCACTAACTTTGATAGGAACGCACACATGTCCAACGTTATTATTTGTAAGGAAAATAACAATGGAGGCAATGCAAGCAGCAGCAGACAGAAAATGTGACAGTTTGTGCAAGACTGCACAAATGTCTGCATACCTGATGTGTGGATAAAACGGGGAAGGGCTCTCCTCGAAGGGGGAAGTTTGTCCGGCTCAGTAAAGCCTCAAACAAAACACTGAAATGGGCTACTTCTATGTGAAATTATGAGGAGGCAGAACACACCTCAATTCAAACTGTTGTTAGAAAATTAAACTTGTTAGAAAATAATTTGAATTGACAAGTTGAAACATAGCCTATAATTAGCTAGCAGCGTGTGTTAACTGTCATGTTGCATAACAATCACACTGAGTGAGTGCAATCACGTGCATAAAACAACTCACACTGGGCGACCATTAGAGATATTTGGAACTCACATATGAAAAGGTAAAAAAAAAACGTGTGAACTGCTACTAAGTAACAAAAAATATATATATAATAATACACTAAAGATGAGCAAGGCTCTCGTTAAGCTCTAAGACACTAATTGCTATGTTTGGCTACTCAGTTGCTCCTGCTGGTTCTCTCTCCAATCTGGGGACCAAATCGAATCATCCATTAAAGGGTATAAGAGGAACCACTTAATACAAATGAAGAGTCATGGGACATTCAAGATGGCCGCCAGATTGTGGGTAGAAACACATTTCCATATCCTATGTCCCAGGTGTACAGAGAGGATAGGGGTTATATCCAGAAAGAGTGATTCTCCACACAGAACCTTATTAATATATTTATATATTTCTTAATTCCATTATTTTAGATTTGTGTGTATTGTTAGATACTACTGCACTGTTTGAGCTAGGAAGACAAGCATTTCGCTACACTTGTAATATATATATATATTTTAACTAGGCAAGTCAGTTAAAAGAATAAACTCTTATTTACAATGACAGCCCACCGGGGAACAGTATAACCCACTGCCTTGTTCAGGGGTAGAACGACAGATATTTACCTTGTTAGCTCAGGGATTTGATCCAGCAACATTTCGGTTACTAGCCCAACACTCTAACCACTAGGCTACCTGCCGCTGATTAACTATGTGTATGTGACCAATACAATTGGATTTGATTAGATTTTGTTTTGGCTCTGTTTGACAACAGAGGGCTGATGCAGTAAAGAGGCCAGGTTAGTCCAGTGTGGTGCTTACTAATTAAGACACACGTAAGGAGGAGGACTCTCTTTCTCTCTCTGTCTTGCTCTCACTTCTCTCCCTCTTCGTACGTATCCTATCGACACTCTACTTTGCAGCTAGAAAGAGCAAAGGCCTCTGGGAATTCCCTGTTTCCTTGCGATCCCAATTGTTCAAGGCCTACCAACAGACCACTACGTGAAGCAGGAAGAAGGTTGACGGTTGCAATACACAGTCATTTTTCGTAGCTGAAATCCACTACACAAATACACACAAACACCCAAGCCCACACACATGCGGACACACAGACAAAGATACAGGTTTGTTTTACTATCCTTGTGTGGACCAAACAATTGATTCCCATTCAAAATCCTATTTCCCTAGTTGTAACCCTAACCCTTAAGACCAAAATAGCCTTTTCATGGGCGATTTTAGCATGTAAATGTTTTTTGTTTTTTTAGATGCATGCCAGCAATGCCACAACACAACACTAAACAAAACATTAATTGCACTATAATGTTGACAAACAGTGCCCACAAACGTAATTTATGAATCAGCATAAGACATTTTTGAACTCACGGTTGTTGTGATGTGTTTGACCAGGAAAGTGGCACGGCGGTCCTTCGTGGGCAAATTTTGTCATCAAAGAGAAAGATGCCGGATTTACAATTCCAAGTTGAAAAACCGTTCACAATGTACTTTCCCAATTGCAATGCTTGCAGTTAGCCACTGTCACCGATTCCTTACAAACCACTCATTGTTGAATTTGCGATCTCCAAATTGTTTATGTCCAATGGCCGATGAGCACCATAACGTTTTATCTATATTTTCTCTTCATTATTTCTCTTCATATGACAAGAATTAAAAAGGATTTGCCAGTAGACTTGATTCATGAATCATGATGATGACTGCTAGCTAAGATTGTGAAAGTAAGATTTTGACATGATCAGTCCAATCAAAGCTACTGTACATATAACGTGATTTGACGTCATTTCTGTGGCCAATGACCTTGAGCCTTCTTGGAAGGGCACTTCTAATCTAAGTCTATGGCAGGACACAGGAGGGCTCACATTATTGATGTCTCCCCTTACTAAAGGTTGGTGACGTAGTGTCCCATAAGTGACAGAACACTGAGCCAATCACGGTGCAATGCTGAGCCAATCACGGTGCAATGCTCCTATTTTCAGCTGGCCTGCCCCAACACCACAGAAAGCACTGAGGTAGGCTGAAACACCTGTATTTTGGAGCTGCCTGATTTTATGTTACTTTATTAACTCAATGATATATATATATTTTTTACATTGTTTGCAAACTGATATGTGACACGTATTAATGCCAAAATAACATGCAAAACAGGCAAGTCCCCCCCCCAAAAAAAGAAATATCCACCTGCCCTGAATGACAGTGGCCACTGAGCCTTTTCCCTTGTGGGGATCGAAATATCTCCAGTTATTCTCCACTGTGTTCCCTCTTATCCAGAATGTGTTGCCAAGTATATGTTTTTGTACTTCCCCATCTATCATGGCTGGGGGAAGCACTGGTGGTTCCTGAGGAAGGCACGCTACCTTATCGTGGCGCATAACTGGTTTGAGACCGTCATCATCTTCATGATCCTTCTCAATAGCAGGGCGTTGGTAAGAATGTGAAGGCACACACACACTTTTTACTATCCTTGTGGGGACCAAACAATTGATTCCCATTCAAAATCCTATTTTCCCAAAACCCTAACCCTAAACCTAATCTTAACATTAACCCTAACCCCAAATCCCTAACCCCAACCCATAATCCTAACCCTAAACCAAACCCCTTAGTCTAAAATAGCCTTTTTCCTTGGGGGGACTTGCAAAATGTTTCTACTTCCCCACTTATCGTCCTCACAAGGATAGTGAAAATTAGTGTGGGCACTCGGGTGACTGGTTAGGCCAGGAGGATGACTCGGTGATCAGGTGAACCACAGTTAGATTGTTTGGTGGAATGGAATGAAAGGACACTGAGAATTGGATATTCCTTAGTCTCATTCTTGTTAAGTTATTCAGCGTGTGTGTTGGAAATCAGAAGCAAAAACAATAGTATGCCATAATGCAAAAGCCAAATTATCCTAAACATTTTCACATTTCAATAATGGAAAATAAATATTCACACATTTATGAATAACAATAATTTCTATAACCAGATGATAATAACATGAATTCAGAAAATCACTCATTTCAGCACTAATATAAGTTAAATCATTTCAAATATAACAATCAGAATTCATCTGAGTAATTTCATAACTCAGACTGGAAATATCAAGTACTAATTAACAGTCATTAATGAAAGCGCTACTAAAATAGAGCACAGACTCTATGCATCATAGAATACTACAAACTAATTTACCTCCAAAAATGACAAAGGGAAATGTGGTCCGGGGGCTGCATTTAAGATTATAAACAAACGTGAGTCAACTTAAACAATCACCCGCATCAAGGAAAACAGTCAAACCAAAATACATGTCTAATTCCTCACATTATGTCTTGGACGCACACAGAGGAATCTAAAGGATTAGGTTGCTGGAGAAAATGGCAGAGATCAAACAACAGTGACGGTAGAGTATAATGCCAGCCTTTCCTGGCAGACTTTTTAACTCCCAGAGGCACTAGCAGTTCTTAAAGTGTCAGTACACCATTTTGGCCTTTACAGCACAGACTCCGCTGAGCCTTTTGTACAGCCACCTCGGAATTGGGTACAATTCTTTAACCCATGAAGGCTCAGCTCATATACTGTCCCCTTTGTTCTCCATCTCTAGTAGAGGAACCAGTTGAGCAACAGGACTTATGTAGGTGCAGTCCTGAACCTTGACTTCCAATGTCTTGACTCGACCATCCACTCCAGGTATGGTCTTGGTCACTTACCCAACAGGCAACAAGGCACAAGGTGATTGAGGGTCAACCACCATGACTACTTGTCCAACATTCATGTTTTCCACTTCACCCTGCCGTTTCCCACATTGTTGCAGGCCCAGCAGGTAGTCCCTGATAAAACTGGCCCATAAATGATCAGCCAGGATCTGGCTATGGCGCCAACTGCATCTGCAGATAAGGTTATTGTTGGCGAACATGGCCTGGGGGAAAGAAGAGTCTTGCCGCTCCATCAGGAGAATGTTAGGGGCGATAGGATCCGGGTCTGCGGCATCTGCAGAGATGGAGCCCAGGATCTTGGAGTTCAGCATCCCGTCCACTTCAATTAATACAGTGCGAAATACGCTTCAGATACTGTTCGGCTCCCCAGGACCACCCAGAGAGTGGTTTTGATGGACTTGCTGCATAAATGAAGAGCATTAGGGGTGTTAAACTTGAAAACCGCCTGATGGTCAGCCAGCAGTTACTTGAGAGAAGGCTCCATAGCTCGGTATGTACCCTGCAGCTCAACATCTCCTCTCTGAAATTCGTCCTCCTGTCTGACAGAACCTAAAATGGTTTTCCTTGGCAGGAAATGAAGCAATGGAGTGACATGAGGAATGCATCAGTGTCAAGTAAATCCAGGCGGACACATCGAGTGGTAAGACATTTGAAAATTATGCCCCAATGCTTTTCCACTCGGATGCCTATCTTGATGGAGAAAGGGTCAAAGCGATCCACATCCGTGGACCAGAAAGGTGGCTTGAACAAGCGTAGGCGAGCAGAGGGCAAATCTGCAATTTTGAAAACCTTTTGACTTCTCACCATTTGTGGCAGTCTGTGCAGGAGAACTGATGCTTCGGAATGTCCCATTGGCTCCTCAACACCCAATAATTTCACCTCATCTCACCCTAGATCCTCTCCGGGCCAGGGTGTAGTAGGGTTTCAACACAACACTTAATGATGAGCTTGGTGAGAGGATGGTTGGCATCCAGAACTATAATGTGGATTGTGCCAAGTCCTAAGTCCTATGATCAGGCCTAGATTCTGGTCAAACATTGGAGAGAGGGCATGGAGACGAGTGCTCTTCGGTATCCTCTTAACTTCTTTCGGACAGGGGGGCAGTATTGAGTAGCTTGGATAAAAAGGTGCCCAGAGTAAACTGCCTGCTACTCAGTCCTAAAAGCTAGAATATGCATATAATAGTAGATTTGGATAGATACTCTGAAGTCTCTAAAACAGTTTGAATGATGTCTGTGAGTATAACAGAACTCAAATGGCAGGCAAAAACCTGAGAAAAAAATCCAACCAGGAAGTGGGAAATCTGAGGTTTGTAGTTTTTCCACTCTTTGCCTATCCAAGATACAGTGGAAATGGGGTCATATTGCACTTCCTAAGGCTTCCACTAGATGTAAAAAGTCTTTAGAACCTTATTTGATGCTTCTACTGTGAAGGAGGGGGGAATGGGAGCTGAATGAGTCAGAGGTCTGCCAGAGTGGCATGAGCTGGTCATGCGTGCTCACGTGAGAGTTAGCTGCGTTCCATCGCATTTCTACAGACAAAGGAATTCTCCGGTTGAAACATTATTGAAGATTTATGTTAAAAACATCCTAAAGATTGATTCTATACTTCGTTTGACATGTTTCTACGAACTGTAATATGACTTTTCGTCAGAAATTTTGCCTGGATTTGACGGCGCGTCATGAGTTTGGATTGTGTACTTAACATGCAAACAAAAAGGAGGTATTTGGACATAAATGATGGACTTTATCGAACAAATCAAACATTTATTGTGGAACTGGGATTCCTGGGAGTGCATTCTGATGAAGATCATCAAAGGTAAGTGAATATTTATAATGCTATTTCTGACTTTGTTGACTCCACAACATGGCGGACATCTGTATGGCTTGATTTGTTGTCTGAGCGCTGTACTCAGATTATTGCATAGTGTGCTTTTTCGGTAAAGCTTTTTTGAAATCTGACACAGCGGTTGAATTAAGGAGAAGTGGATCTAAAATTCCATGCATAACACTTGTATCTTTTAACAATGTTTATTATGAGTATTTCTGTATATTGATGTGGCTCTCTGCAAAATCAACGGATGTTTTGGAACTACTGAACGTAACTCGCCAATGTAAACTAAGAGTTTTGGATATAAATATGAACATGAAGTCCTATGAGTGTCATCTGAAGAAGATCATCAAAGGTTAGTGATTAATTTTATCTCTGCTTTTTTGACTCCTCTCTTTGGCTGGAAAAATGGCTGTGTTTTTCTGTGACTAGGTACTGACCTAACATAATCGTTTGGTGTGCTTTCGTCATGAAGTCTTTTTGAAGTCGGACACTGTGGCTGGATTTATAAGAAGTTTATCTTTAAAATGGTGTGAAATACTTGTATGTTTGAGGAATTTTAATTATGGGATTTCTGTTGTTTTGAATTTGGCGCCCTGCACTTTCACTGGCTGTTGTTGAGGTGGGACACTACCTTCCCGAATATCCCAGAGAGGTTAACTTCTCTGGGGTATAGCGTCCTACTTGGCCAAAAGCCAGTAAAAATGCAGAGCGCCAAATTCTAATAAATTACTATAAAAATCCAACTTTCATGAAATCACACATGAAAGACACCAAATTAAAGGTACACTTGTTGTGAATCCAGCCAACATGTCCAATTTCAAAAAGGATTTACAGCAAAAGCACACCAAACTATTATGTTAGGTCAGTACATAGCCACAGAAAAACACAGACATTTTTCCAGCTAAAGAGAGGAGTAACAAGAAGCAGAAATAGAGATAAAATGAATCACTAACCTTTGATGATCTTCATCAGATGACACTCATAGGACTTCATGTTACACAATGCATGTATGTTTTGTTCGGGAAAATTCATATTTATATCCAAAAATCTGAGTTTAGATTAGAATAAATTACTATAAAAATCAAACTTTCATTAAATCACACAAGAAAGATACCAAATTAAAGCTACACTGGTTGTGAATCCAGCCAACATGTCAAAATTCAAATAGGCTTTTCGGCGAAAGCAAACGATGCTATTATCTGAGTTAGCACCATAGTAAACAAAGAGAGATAAGCATATTTCAACCCTGCAGGCGCAACACAAAACGCAGAAATAAAAATATAATTCATGCCTTACCTTTGACGAGCTTCTGTTGTTGGCACTCCAATATGTCCCATAAACATCACAAATGGTCCTTTTGTTCGATTAATTCCGTTGATATATATCCAAAATGTCCATTTATTCGGCGCGTTTGATCCAGAAATACACCGGTTCCAACTCGTGAAACGTGACTACAAAATATCTCAAAAGTTACCTGTAAACTTTGCCAAAACATTTCAAACTACTTTTGTAATCCAACTTTAGGTATTTTTTAACGTAAATAATCGATAAAATTGAAGACGGGATGATCTGTGTTCAATACAGGATTAAAACATTCTGTAGCTAGCTTTCTGGTCATGCGCCTCTAACAAACAGTACACAACAAGTGACCCTGATTCAAAATGGCCGTACTTCTTCATTACACAAAGGAAAAACCCTCAACCAATTTCTAAAGACTGTTGACATCCAGTGGAAGCGGTAGGAACTGCAAGAAGGTCAATTAGAAATCTGTATTCCCAATGAAAATCAATTGAAAAGAGAGTGACCTCAAAAAAATGAATGGTTTGTCCTCGGGGTTTCGCCTGCTAAATAAGTTCTGTTATACTCACAGACATGATTAAAACAGTTTTAGAAAATTCAGAGTGTTTTCTATCCAGATGTACTAACAATATGCATATCTTATCTTCTGGGGATGAGTAGCTGGCAGTTGAATTTGGGTATGCTTTTCATCCAAACGTGAAAATGCTGCCCCCTATCCTAGAGAAGTTAATGATCAACTGAGTGGTTGCAGCCAGCAGGTCTTGGAGCGTTAGATAATGAGAGGGGTCTGAGAGTGTTCCACTTCGCCCTATGGAGACAATGTAACGCTGTAAATTGGGCAGATTTCTTCTGTGCATTAATCTCTGCCTGTTGATGAAGAGGAACAGGAGGTATTGGCATGTGTCTGGCACTGTCTCCTATCTTAACTTATAGAACATATTCTGGGCGTTCTGCCAGATGGTCCTTAGGAGGGGGTCATGTCACCCCCCTTATATCTTTACCAGGCATAGGCAGGAAGCAATGATTATTTATGACACTAAGACAAGATGAACATTATCAAGGCCGTCTCTTCACAATATATAATTTTACATCACATTCCATCCTCTTATCAATTGTGTGATAAAAATCATTACATTTTTAGGTAAGCATTAGATTTTAGCTTCTATATCAAATACATCTATATCAAAATACATCACAATAAATAACTTCAATCAGACCCCCTCTCACCCACATCCACGCCCTGTTGTAAATCAAGGAGAGAAGATTCAGGTCTCCCTCTCCAATGTTCACCAGAAGTAATGTGCCTTTGTTTTGAAGACTTTTCCAGACGAAACACTAACATGTACTAAAGCCAACTACTAGAACAATGATTCTAACATAGAATGTGGGGAATGGTCAGAGGTGATCTAAAGAACACAAATTACATTTCAGTTGTTATTTTGTGATGTCATTAACCTCTTTGGGCTAGGGGGCAGTATTCGGAAGTTCGGATGACTGACGTGCCCAAAGTAAACTGCCTGTTACTCAAGCCCAGAAGTTAGGGTATGCATATAATTGGTAGCATTGGATGGAAAACACTCTGAAGTTTCTAAAACTGTTAAAATAATGTCTGTGAGTATAACAGAACTGATATGGCAGGCAAAAACCCGAGGAGAATCCAACCGGAATTTAGTTTTTTTAGGTCACAGGCCATTTCAATGCTTGTCTATGGGATATTCAAAGGAATTCCTCCCAGATTGCAGTTCCTATGGCTTCCACTAGATGTCAACAGTCTTTAGAAAGGGTTTCAGGCTTGATTTTTGAAAAATGAGCAAGTAGTTGTAGTTTTTCAAGGTGTCTCTCATTAGGACTTTAGTCTTGTGACGCGCGTGAATGAGGGCGCGCACTTCGTTATTTATCTCCGGTATTGAACATACTACATGATTCATTCACTCATTATTAAGTATGTAGTATACAGTATGTTAGTATGGGTATTCGAACACAGCTATGGTCTTCATGTGTTTAAAGCCATTCCATTAGCTCTGTTCAAGACATTATTATGAGCCGTCCTCCCCTCAGCAGCCTCCACTGGCTCCTAGCAATGGCTGAGGCCTTCTCCACTCCGGAAGGGATTGTGCCTGTTCCTGGCGGTGTAGGTGCGCCCCTGTACCGGGTTGAGGGTGAAAAGGTGAAGAAGATGACAATTGGGAGGACCGTGGTGTATTTCTCTGATGGGAATCTGGCACAGAATGAGAGGGTTCTGTCACTAATTGGACTGGCAGGTATGGCACGTGCTTCATTCACCTGAAAGCCAAGAAACTGTGTGTCAGGATGTGAGTTTGGCACCTGCTGTGGGGTAGACGCAGGTGTGATAGAGGGAATAGGAGTAGCGGCCATATCACTGTCTTGCCCATTCTATCTTTTGTTCAGGTAAAGCTGCATGTGACTGTTCATCCATCTGCTTACAGATATCATGAGCTTCCTTTTCATCCTCAATCTGATGCTGTATCTCTTCCAAATCCATCCATTTTATCTTCTCCTTTAAAGCTGCTGTCTGAGAGTCACCGAGGGCCACTGAATGCTGCCGGCTGGCAACGCTCTCAGAGGTGCCACTACAATATGTGGAATCAGATGTGGAGCTCCCACTCTTGAAGTGTCTGGATTTGGACTTGGAGCCCTGACCTGAGTGTCTAGATCCTGAGTGTTCTGTGGAACTGGACCTAAAGGAGATCGGCCTTGAGCTTGGGACTACTCCTTGTGGTGTGGTATTGGCCTGTGTTACCAGTGGCTACGCTTCAATGGAATTGGTTAAAGGACTAATTGACTGGGGTTGGACAAGGGCAAGGGAACTCGCCTTCCATTGACCCTGTGCAGGCTCCCACATAACCTGTCCTGAGATGTGAGCCGCTGTCACATCCACTTGTCCTTGTGTGTCCTCCTCAAACGTTCCCGAGAGGTGGGTTAGAGATCAGCAGTCAGCGGATATACTGCCTCATATCCATAGCCTGGGATGTCTAGGCCTCTGCCAGCTCTTGGCAATGTTGCAAAAAAATTATTTGGTAAGGGGGAGGAAGGCGTTTCCCACGTTGGAGCCTTGATAGTCCTCCTGGAATGGACATATCCTTGGGTCTAGCCCCCAGGGAATGGGTAGATTTGTCCTCGAGTTGGTATTGTGGCTATGTTTCCATTCCACCATCTGCTATATTATCTTCCTCCTTCTGGTTCGAAGGACCATTGAAAATGAGTGTGGGCACTCGGGTGACTGGCTAGGCCAGGAGGACTCGGTGATCAGGTGAACCACGGTTAGATGGTCTGGTGGAAGGGAATGAAAGGACACTGAGAATTGGATATTCCTTTGTCTCACTCTTCAGCATGTGTACTTGAAATCAGAAGCTAAAACAATAATCAATAATATGCGATATGTCATAAAGGAAATCATCATAGAAGTATTCACATTCCAATAACGGCAAATAAATATTCACACATTTTTGAATAATAAACATTTACATAACCAGATAATAATAAAAGGAATTCATATTCAGTAATTTCAATACTGATATAAGTTCAAGAATTTTAAACATAACAATCAGAATTAATCTGTCATTTCATACCTCAGACCGACAATATCAAGTATTTCTTAAGGCCAGGCACCACACCCTCATTCGGTAATTTATCTCCCTTAATCTTGTCACAATCAACTTTTACCAGTTGAATGTACACACAAATATAACACTTTTTTGTATTACAATTGTTCAGAAATATTTTATTAAAATATACAAATGAGTAGATATCTCATTAAATATGCACATATTTGTATATCACTGTATACCAATACATTTTTTGGGACACTGGATGAAGTCAGCCTAAATATTTTGGTTTCATTTTCTTAAGACACTCCAGGACCGATCAGATTGTGGATGAATACTTTTTTCATCTTTCTATCTGTAAAAACTATTTTTGGCATGTTATCTAAAATAAATATTTTACCACATATCAACATTTCCCTCTGGGAAAGTCTGGGCAATATTTCTAAGGATAACCACACAACGTTTGGTGAATGCAGATGCTTTTGAAGCTGAGAAAAATTTGTTGGTAGCCCTTTCCTGCAGTCAAATGACCAAATCGCCCTCTAGTGGCCTCGTGGTTGGAATGCTATTAATATTCTTCATAACGGTTTTGTTATATTTCAGTCTTCTGTGATGTACAGTGCCTTCGGAAAGTATTTGGACCCCTTGACTTATTCCACATTATGTTACATGACAGACTTATTCTAAACTGGATTAAATAAATACAAATCCTCAGCAATCTACACACAATAACCCATAATGACAAAGTGAAAACAGGTTTTTAGAAATTGTGGTAAATTCATTACAAATAAAAAACTGAAATACCTTATTTACATAAGTATTCAGACCCTTTGCTATGAGACTCGAAATTGAGCTCAGGCACATCATGTTTCCAATGATCATCCTTGAGATGTTTCTACAACTTGATTGGGGTAGACCTGTGGTAAATTCAATTGATTGAACAGGATTTGGAAAGGCACACACCTGTCTATATAAGGTCCCACAGTTGACAGTGTATGTCAAAGCAAAATACAAGCCATGAGGTCGAAGGAATTGTCCGTAAAGCACTGAGACAGGATTGTGTCGAGGCACAGATCTGGGGAAGGGTACCAAAACATTTCTGCCACATTGAAGGTCACCAAGACCACAGTGGCCTCCATCATTCATACATGGAAGACGTTTGGAACCACCAAACTCTTCATAGAGCTGGCCGCCCGGCCAAACTGAGCAATTGGGGAGAAGGGCCTTGGTCAGGGAGGTGACCAAGAACCTGATGGTCACTCTGACAGAGCTCCAGAGTTCCTCTGTGGAGATGGGAGAACCTTCCAGAAAGACAACCATCTCTGCAGCACTCCACCAATCAGGCCTTTATGGTAGAGTGGCCAGACGGAAGCCACGCCTCAGTAAAAGGCACATGACAGCCCGCTTGGAGTTTCCCAAACGGCACCTAAAGACTCTCAGACCATGAGAAACAAGATTCTCTGGTTTGATGAAACCAAGATTGATCTCTGGCCTGAATGCCAATCGTCACATCTGAAGGAAACCTTGCACCATCCCTACGGTGAAGGATGTTGGTGGCAGCATCATGCAGTGGGGATGTTTTTCAGCGGCAAAGTAGAGAGAGATCCTTGATGAAAACCTGCTCCAAAGTGTTCAGGTCTTCAGACTTGGATGAAGGTTCACCTTCCAACAGGACAACGACCCCAAGCACACAGCCAACACAACGCATGAGTGGGTTTGGGACAAGTCTCTGAATGTCCTTGAGTGGCCCAGCCAGAGCCCGGACTTTAACCTGATCTAACATTTCTGGAGATATCTGAAAATAGCTGTACAGCGACGCACCCCACCCAACCTGACAGAGTTTGAAAGGATATAGATACTATATAAATTGTAAGGTAATGAAGCGCAAGACATTTCCTGGACATTATAAAACTGAGTACAAGAAGCCCTCTTTGGATTCTGGGTAGAGAGTGCACTCTAGTATTCTCAAAATAGTGTAGGACTGAGGAAATATCCTATAAAGATTGTAAAATCAAACTTTAGTGTGGCCTGGACATTTAATGGGATTTTTGTAGCAATTTAGTTTTTGGTTGCAAAGGGAGGCCCCTGTGGAGTGGATCTTTTAGCCGTCACAAGGTTCACAGCGGGGCATGCCGGACAAAGAGACGCAACTACAAACCCAGGCCACTCTGCCCTCTGGGAGATCGATGGACTTCAAAAACAACTTTGAACGCGGTCCCATTTCTTAATAATTTCACATCTACTTAAATGCACCTCACACTCTCTCCTCTTCTCCCCCTCTTTTCTCTCCTCTCCTCTTTCCCTCTCTTCTCTCCCTCTCCTCTACCGTCTTCCCCTCTCTCCTCCCTCTCCTCTTCCTCTGTTCTGTTTTCTTCTCTCCCACTCTTTTCTCTCCTCTCCCCTTCTCTTCCCCTCTCATCTCCTCTCTTTTTCTTCTCCAGCCCACCCCTAATGGTGAGCTAGCCTTTTCATCTTCAGTCCATGCTCAGACATCAAGTCTGGTGCTAAAATACTAATAAATTGGTCTCACGGAGCCAATAGGGATTGTGTTCTGTGAGGGCTGTTTTTGAATTGTGGCATCAGGATGCATGGGGACATTCTGAGACTGACGAGTGGGAGTCGGGTGATCGAGGAGTGGGAGTAGGGTGGGTAGTGGAGTAGGGTGGTTGGGGGGTGGGGCTGGGGCTGGGGCAGTCTCATCCTACAGTAAGAAAAACAAGCATATTGAATCCCACCAAGAAGGTCCCTTCTCTAGAGGTTTTGGCACAATGAGAAACAATCAATCATACCCACAATCACAATCATACCCACATCCTGTAGTGTACTGACAACCTGTTGTTAATGGGTGACTTTGAGGACCATAATATGCACATCACTCACAAATGAAGAGATATATTCGTCATCTCTTGTGCTGGCACAATTACTGTACAATCGTCTTAACCGACAATTATGGATGAAGACCGTCATGAAATGAAAATAACCATAACCGTTTTTTAAAAAGCTGTTCATTTTGTAGAACGAACAGCTGACTGAATACTGGAAAGCCGGGCATTCGTGCAGTTGAGTCCGTTGTCGCGGTAACATGGACTCTTTACAAAGTGATGAAACGTTGTTGCTCCTTGCTGAAAAAAGCAAGGTATTATAGCGAACAAGTCTTTGGTTGCCAAGGCAACGCCCCCTCCCTGTAGTTAGAAGCGGAGGAGAGGAGACAATGTGCATCTTTCAAACGATTATAACGATGACCACGATCATTTGTCTGACCAATAACCGTCATCCAAAATTCCATGACCATAACAGCCCTAGTCATCTCCCTCAGAGTGCACCCCACTTGAAAATCCCCTGGGTGGAGGAATAGTGGTGGGCAGACTGGGACAAAGAGGGAAATCCCCAGCCTTTGTCCTATGTTGAGAAGCTCAGGTTGTGGAGGAGAGGAGAGAGGGATGAGAGGGTCTTTACACCTGTTGGTGTCAGCTGTTTGAAGGGAGGGAGGGAACAGAACAGTTGCTGCACATCCTGTATCTATAGCAACCATCTCAGGAGCACCCTTTTTCTCTTAAGTATTTTGTTTCCACATGGGAAGTGATTAAAAAGAGAATCTAAGTATAAACGATGGAGGAAAGAAGATGCTTCACTGAACTGAAAACCAACCTTTAGTTTATCCTCTCGTCTGAAAGTTATGCTTTTGGAAATGTAAATTCCCCTTCCATACAAAATCAACGGGCGTTCTCTGAGTTTCAAACACTATTCCAACTCTGGCTGTGTCTGAAATGGCACCCTCTTCCTTATTTATTGTATTTCTTTTGACCAGAGCCCTATGAGCCCTGGTCAAAGTAGTGCGCTACATAGGCAATAGGGAGCCATTCCAGATGCAGGCACTGTTCTTCTGTCTGCCCCCCTACCCTTCCTCCAGGGGGCCCAAAGAATTCTCTGGGGGCCTCTGACCTTGGGAACGGGTCAAATCCTAGGGTTTTAACACTAACAACCTGAGATCATTATGTAAATTAGGCCTAGTTAAACTTACACCAGGACCTGGCTGTAACTGTGTACAGGGGATAGCCTTTAGGGCCCTTTGGTAAATGCAGGCTTTGGAAAAAGCCGATGGTTGTCAGTGTCACAAAGGCAAGTTACCGTTTTTCATCATGAATCTTGTTCTGGAGGCAGCTCTGCAAAATATATAGTACAATCTAGTCAATTTTTACTTTGTGCCTGGCCTATCTAAGGGGAAATCGCTCAGTTCTGCCTCCAGGACTCATGACAATAAACTTCAACCTGCGTCACAAAGGGGGTTTGGAAGCAGGGCTGAGAAGAGTCATTCAACTCTGGCAGCTAACATTCCATCAGGTTGCTGTGGGTAAGAATCAGGCACAGATAGTGAGAAGGGTACAGCTATTGTTGTTGTCCAGCTCTTGGTATAAGCCAATGAGATGGAGGAGAGGCATGACACCAAATAGCAGTCCTAGAACAAAGGTGAACAAATGAATGATGTAATCTGAAAGTAGTTGGAATGGACAGAAGAACAGTAAGCTGAGCAGTAAGGGGCTGCCATTGCCGATCTGCTGTGGACTCTAGAGCAGAGGAACTTTACCAATCTCCCTCCGTACCAGTCAATTGGAAACAGAGGCAGCACATCTGTCTCAAGTGGCCTTTCCCTATTCCACTCCTCACCTCTTTCAGGTGGAGCCAAGATAACCCGAAAAAAAATAACAACACCAAGCCACCAAGTCCCCTCTTTATGGGGATTGAAATCAACTTCACTGCATGTCCTGGGAGACACCTGAGAGGGTAGGTGCTAGGTAGGAGGATTGGGTGTCAGGAAACAGGACTGATCAAACAGGGAGTTTGAGGACCCTGTGCTGCTAACAGATAGATAACAATAATTTGGGCGGAGAGAGAGAGGGGGAGGGAGAGTGAGAGAGAGAAAAAGAGAGGGTGGGGGGAAGAGACACGGAGAGAGAGAGAGAGAGAGAGAGAGAGAGAGAGGTTAACAGAGGTTCACAGGCTTCATACAGGGACCAGCAGGAGGCTGGAGAAGGAGACACAGAGACACCCAGCAGGTTAGTGGATGGTGTTGACACTGCAGCAGGGTGGGAAGAGGAGGAATGGAGAGGGGGCAGCGGGGTGGACCGGGGAGTAACAAGCAGGACTACAATGGGCTTCCCTCATCACATGACCAGAGAGTGGAAACCATGTTTACATGTGATACAATACATCGCTCAAAACCATAGGGGACAGAAGCTGTGTTAACATAGACATTGATACCTCCTGACAAAAACACACATTACCACAACACCCCTTTGCAGATGTTCTCTGGTATTCTGGAGCTTCGTGTGAGACGGACATATCATCACACTTAATGGCTGAGCCCATATGAGGCATTTAAAAGGGTAAACAAGCTCAAATTATGGTCATCTATATGTGCAAAGGTAAAATCACTTCAAATGACCAACACTATCAACTTCTGAGTCTGAGTACAACGTGCACATTAACACAATAGGCTGACATTTGGTTCAAGGTAGTAGAGCTATAGTCCATGTTTCTGGCTTTGCTCTGCATGCTTGGGTATGGAATGGATACCCAGGGAAATTGACCATTTGGATCTTTTGTAACTCAAGATTAGCTGATTATATGCAAACAAGAGGAAACAATATCAGATGTGGTAATTCCTCCTGGAAGTTATGTTCATGCTAACATATTCCACACACTCATTTCCAAAGAGGTCTGTGTTCTTTCTGATGGACCAGAGCCATACTAGCTTTATGGCACTGTGATGTAGGCCTTAGCTTACATACCATTATCGCCATCTTGTGGATAATGAAGTAAATTACAAATCCAATCTGGAAATACACCCTGGTAGCAAAGCTTCATACTTATAACTAACCCAAGATAGGTCATCTGCATTGTTTACAATGGGAGCAAATGAACACAGTGGGCAGAACCAGCAATGAGGTGAGCATGTACAGTGAGCTCCAAAAGTACTGGGACAGTGACAAATGTGTTGTTTTTCTGGCTCTGTACTCCAGCACTTTGGATTTCAAATGATAGATTGACTATGAGGTCAAAGTGCAGACTGTCAGCTTAAAGAGGGTATTTTCTTCCATGTAGAGTGAACCGTTTAGAAGTTACAGCACTTTTAGCACTTAGGTCCCTGCTCATCTGCGTGAACATGCCTTAGGCATGCTGCAAGGAGATATGAGGACTGCAGATGTGGCCAGGGCAATAAATTGCAATGTCCGTACTGTGAGACGCCGAAGATAGCACTAAAGGGATACAGGACGTTGTCTCTCACAAAAGCATGGCACACTGCAAATTCCTAAATCAAATGATGCTGTGTGATTGACAGACTTAAATCAGTCTTCAAACAGGGAGTTTAAACCCTGGACCCTGGACCCTCAGATTAAAAGTCTGATGCTCTACCGACTGAGCTATCCGGGCTCTGATTTTACTTGTTTTCATACACCTAACCTGCCGGGCAGATGCACGTCAGATCGTACATTTCCCCAGAGACACAGGCCTCCATTCCAAATGATACACTCAACGAAATCTGAACTAGGCATCACCTCCATAGATGCGATTCTTCTAAGACCTTGTGGCGCAACGGTAGCGCGTCTGACTCCAGATCAGAAGGTTTCGTGTTCAAATCACGTTGTGGTCAGAATTTTGATGTGTGCAATCTCTGCCTTCTTTACACAGCGAAGTCAAAGAATCAGCACAAGTACCAATGTGGCTTTACAGTACAAATCTTGCAAGAAAACGACCAATCCAATGCTGCTTCAGATGACAGTTGTCTCTCACAAAAGCATGGCACACTGCAAATTCCTAAATCAGATGATGCTGTGGGATTGACAGGCTTAAATCAGTCTTCAAACAGGGAGTTTAAACCTGTAGTTTCAGATTAAAAATCCTAAAGCTTTCAGACTAAGCTGTTTTGGCTATGGGATTGTATTGTCCACAGGTGAACATGTCATGGAAAGTGAGAGAAATCGCAATTATAGAAAGACTTGCTTCTGAAGGAAGGTGAACATTAAAAGATCACCCAAACAGGGACTTGAACCCTGGACCCTCAGATTAAAAGTCTGATGCTCTACCGACTGAGCTATCCGGGCTCTGATTTTACTTGTTTTCATACACCTAACCTGCCGGGCAGATGCACGTCAGATCGTACATTTCCCCAGAGACACAGGCCTCCATTCCAAATGATACACTCAACGAAATCTGAACTAGGCATCACCTCCATAGATGCAATTCTTCCAAGACCTTGTGGCGCAACGGTAGCGCGTCTGACTCCAGATCAGAAGGTTTCGTGTTCAAATCACGTCGTGGTCAGAATTTTGATGTGTGCAATCTCTGCCTTCTTTACACAGCGAAGTCAAAGAATCAGCACAAGTACCAATGTGGCTTTACAGTACAAATCTTGCAAGAAAACGACCAATCCAATGCTGCTTCAGATGACAGTTGTCTCTCACAAAAGCATGGCACACTGCAAATTCCTAAATCAGATGATGCTGTGGGATTGACAGGCTTAAATCAGTCTTCAAACAGGGAGTTTAAACCTGGAGTTTCAGATTAAAAATCCTAAAGCTTTCTGACTAAGCTGTTTTGGCTATGGGATTGTATTGTCCACAGGTGAACATGTCATGGAAAGTGAGAGAAATCGCAATTATAGAAAGACTTGCTTCTGAAGGAAGGTGAACATTAAAAGATCACCCGAACAGTGACTTGAACCCTGGACCCTCAGATTAAAAGTCTAATGCTCTACCGACTGAGCTATCCGGGCTCTGATTTTACTTGTTTTCATACACCTAACCTGCCGGGCAGATGCACGTCAGATCGTACATTTCCCCAGAGACACAGGCCTCCATTCCAAATGATACACTCAACGAAATCTGAACTAGGCATCACCTCCATAGATGCGATTCTTCCAAGACCTCGTGGCGCAACGGTAGCGCGTCTGATTAAAGATCAGAAGGTTTCGTGTTCAAATCACGTCGTGGTCAGAATTTTGATGTGTGCAATCTCTGCCTTCTTTACACAGCGAAGTCAAAGAATCAGCACAAGTACCAATGTGGCTTTACAGTACAAATCTTGCAAGAAAACGACCAATCCAATGCTGCTTCAGATGACAGTTGTCTCTCACAAAAGCATGGCACACTGCAAATTCCTAAATCAGATGATGCTGTGGGATTGACAGGCTTAAATCAGTCTTCAAACAGGGAGTTTAAACCTGGAGTTTCAGATTAAAAACCCTAAAGCTTTCAGACTAAGCTGTTTTGGCTATGGGATTGTATTGTCCACAGGTGAACATGTCATGGAAAGTGAGAGAAATAGCAATTATAGAAAGACTTGCTTCTGAAGGAAGGTGAACATTAAAAGATCGCCCGAACAGGGACTTGAACCCTGGACCCTCAGATTAAAAGTCTGATGCTCTACCAACTGAGCTATCCGGGCTCTGATTTTACTTGTTTTCATACACCTAACCTGCTGGGCAGATGCACGTCAGATCGTACATTTCCCCAGAGACACAGGCCTCCATTCCAAATGATACACTCAACGAAATCTGAACTAGGCATCACCTCCATAGATGCGATTCTTCCAAGACCTCGTGGCGCAACGGTAGCGCGTCAGACTCCACATCAGAAGGTTGCGTGTTCAAATCACGTCGTGGTCAGAATTTTGATGTGTGCAATCTCTGCCTTCTTTACACAGCGAAGTCAAAGATTCAGCACAAGTACCAATGTGGCTTTACAGTACAAATCTTGCAAGAAAACGACCAATCCAATGCTGCTTCAGATGACAGTTGTCTCTCACAAAAGCATGGCACTGCAAATTCCTAAATCAGATGATGCTGTGTGATTGACAGGCTTAAATCAGTCTTCAAACAGGGAGTTTAAACCTGGAGTTTCAGATTAAAAATCCTAAAGCTTTCAGACTAAGCTGTTTTGGCTATGGGATTGTATTGTCCACAGGTGAACATGTCATGGAAAGTGAGAGAAATCGCAATTATAGAAAGACTTGCTTCTGAAGGAAGGTGAACATTAAAAGAACGCCCAAACAGGGACTTGAACCCTGGACCCTCAGATTAAAAGTCTGATGCTCTAACGACTGAGCCTTCTGAAGGAAGGTGAACATTAAATGATCACCCGAAAAGGGACTTGAACCCTGGACCCTCAGATTAAAAGTCTGATGCTCTACCGACTGAGCTATCCGGGCTCTGATTTTACTTGTTTTCATACACCTAACCTGCCGGGCAGATGCACGTCAGATCGTACATTTCCCCAGAGACACAGGCCTCCATTCCAAATGATACAGTCAACGAAATCTGAACTAGGCATCACCTCCATAGATGCGATTCTTCCAAGACCTCGTGGTGCAACGGTAGCGCGTCTGACTCCAGATCAGAAGGTTGCGTGTTCAAATCACGTCGTGGTCAGAATTTTTATGTGTGCAATCTCTGCCTTCTTTACACAGCGAAGTCAAAGAATCAGCACAAGTACCAATGTGGCTTTACAGTACAAATCTTGCAAGAAAACGACCAATCCAATGCTGCTTCAGATGACAGTTGTCTCTCACAAAAGCATGGCACACTGCAAATTCCTACATCAGATGATGCTGTGGGATTGACAGGCTTAAATCAGTCTTCAAACAGGGAGTTTAAACCTGGAGTTTCAGATGAAAAATCCTAAAGCTTTCAGACTAAGCTGTTTTGGCTATGGGATTGTATTGTCCACAGGTGAACATGTCATGGAAAGTGAGAGAAATCGCAATTATAGAAAGACTTGCTTCTGAAGGAAGGTGAACATTAAAAGATCACCCAAACAGGGACTTGAACCCTGGACCCTCAGATTAAAAGTCTGATGCTCTACCGACTGAGCTATCCGGGCTCTGATTTTGCATGTTTTCATACACCTAACCTGCCGGGCAGATGCACGTCAGATCGTACATTTCCCCAGAGACACAGGCCTCCATTCCAAATGATACACTCAACGCAATCTGAACTAGGCATCACCTCCATAGATGAGATTCTTCCAAGACCTCGTGGCGCAACGGTAGCGCGTCTGACTCCAGATCAGAAGGTTACGTGTTCAAATCACGTCGTGGTCAGAATTTTGATGTGTGCAATCTCTGCCTTCTTTACACAGCGAAGTCAAAGAATCAGCACAAGTACCAATGTGGCTTTACAGTACAAATCTTGCAAGAAAACGACCAATCCAATGCTGCTTCAGATGACAGTTGTCTCTCACAAAAGCATGGCACACTGCAAATTCCTAAATCAGATGATGCTGTGGGATTGACAGGCTTAAATCAGTCTTCAAACAGGGAGTTTAAACCTGGAGTTTCAGATAAAAAATCCTAAAGCTTTCAGACTAAGCTGTTTTGGCTATGGGATTGTATTGTCCACAGGTGAACATGTCATGGAAAGTGAGAGAAATCGCAATTATAGAAAGACTTGCTTCTGAAGGAAGGTGAACATTAAAAGATCACCCGAACAGGGACTTGAACCCTGGACCCTCAGATTAAATGTCTGATGCTCTACCGACTGAGCTATCCGGGGTCTGATTTTACTTGTTTTCATACACCTAACCTGCCGGGCAGATGCACGTCAGATCGTACATTTCCCCAGAGACACAGGCCTCCATTCCAAATGATACACTCAACGAAATCTGAACTAGGCATCACCTCCATAGATACGATTCTTCCAAGACCTCGTGGCGCAACGGTAGCGCGTCTGACTCCAGATCAGAAGGTTACGTGTTCAAATCACGTTGTGGTCAGAATTTTGATGTGTGCAATCTCTGCCTTCTTTACACAGCGAAGTCAAAGAATCAGCACAAGTACCAATGTGGCTTTACAGTACAAATCTTGCAAGAAAACGACCAATCCAATGCTGCTTCAGATGACAGTTGTCTCTCACAAAAGCATGGCACACTGCAAATTCCTAAATCAGATGATGCTGTGGGATTGACAGGCTTAAATCAGTCTTCAAACAGGGAGTTTAAACCTGGAGTTTCAGATTAAAAATCCTAAAGCTTTCTGACTAAGCTGTTTTGGCTATGGGATTGTATTGTCCACAGGTGAACATGTCATGGAAAGTGAGAGAAATCGCAATTATAGAAAGACTTGCTTCTGAAGGAAGGTGAACATTAAAAGATCGCCCGAACAGTGACTTGAACCCTGGACCCTCAGATTAAAAGTCTAATGCTCTACCGACTGAGCTATCCGGGCTCTGATTTTACTTGTTTTCATACACCTAACCTGCCGGGCAGATGCACGTCAGATCGTACATTTCCCCAGAGACACAGGCCTCCATTCCAAATGATACACTCAACGAAATCTGAACTAGGCATCACCTCCATAGATGCGATTCTTCCAAGACCTCGTGGCGCAACGGTAGCGCGTCTGATTAAAGATCAGAAGGTTTCGTGTTCAAATCACGTCGTGGTCAGAATTTTGATGTGTGCAATCTCTGCCTTCTTTACACAGCGAAGTCAAAGAATCAGCACAAGTACCAATGTGGCTTTACAGTACAAATCTTGCAAGAAAACGACCAATCCAATGCTGCTTCAGATGACAGTTGTCTCTCACAAAAGCATGGCACACTGCAAATTCCTAAATCAGATGATGCTGTGGGATTGACAGGCTTAAATCAGTCTTCAAACAGGGAGTTTAAACCTGGAGTTTCAGATTAAAAACCCTAAAGCTTTCAGACTAAGCTGTTTTGGCTATGGGATTGTATTGTCCACAGGTGAACATGTCATGGAAAGTGAGAGAAATAGCAATTATAGAAAGACTTGCTTCTGAAGGAAGGTGAACATTAAAAGATCGCCCGAACAGGGACTTGAACCCTGGACCCTCAGATTAAAAGTCTGATGCTCTACCGACTGAGCTATCCGGGCTCTGATTTTACTTGTTTTCATACACCTAACCTGCTGGGCAGATGCACGTCAGATCGTACATTTCCCCAGAGACACAGGCCTCCATTCCAAATGATACACTCAACGAAATCTGAACTAGGCATCACCTCCATAGATGCGATTCTTCCAAGACCTCGTGGCGCAACGGTAGCGCGTCAGACTCCACATCAGAAGGTTGCGTGTTCAAATCACGTCGTGGTCAGAATTTTGATGTGTGCAATCTCTGCCTTCTTTACACAGCGAAGTCAAAGATTCAGCACAAGTACCAATGTGGCTTTACAGTACAAATCTTGCAAGAAAACGACCAATCCAATGCTGCTTCAGATGACAGTTGTCTCTCACAAAAGCATGGCACTGCAAATTCCTAAATCAGATGATGCTGTGTGATTGACAGGCTTAAATCAGTCTTCAAACAGGGAGTTTAAACCTGGAGTTTCAGATTAAAAATCCTAAAGCTTTCAGACTAAGCTGTTTTGGCTATGGGATTGTATTGTCCACAGGTGAACATGTCATGGAAAGTGACAGAAATCGCAATTATAGAAAGACTTGCTTCTGAAGGAAGGTGAACATTAAAAGAACGCCCAAACAGGGACTTGAACCCTGGACCCTCAGATTAAAAGTCTGATGCTCTAACGACTGAGCCTTCTGAAGGAAGGTGAACATTAAATGATCACCCGAAAAGGGACTTGAACCCTGGACCCTCAGATTAAAAGTCTGATGCTCTACCGACTGAGCTATCCGGGCTCTGATTTTACTTGTTTTCATACACCTAACCTGCCGGGCAGATGCACGTCAGATCGTACATTTCCCCAGAGACACAGGCCTCCATTCCAAATGATACAGTCAACGAAATCTGAACTAGGCATCACCTCCATAGATGCGATTCTTCCAAGACCTCGTGGTGCAACGGTAGCGCGTCTGACTCCAGATCAGAAGGTTGCGTGTTCAAATCACGTCGTGGTCAGAATTTTTATGTGTGCAATCTCTGCCTTCTTTACACAGCGAAGTCAAAGAATCAGCACAAGTACCAATGTGGCTTTACAGTACAAATCTTGCAAGAAAACGACCAATCCAATGCTGCTTCAGATGACAGTTGTCTCTCACAAAAGCATGGCACACTGCAAATTCCTACATCAGATGATGCTGTGGGATTGACAGGCTTAAATCAGTCTTCAAACAGGGAGTTTAAACCTGGAGTTTCAGATGAAAAATCCTAAAGCTTTCAGACTAAGCTGTTTTGGCTATGGGATTGTATTGTCCACAGGTGAACATGTCATGGAAAGTGAGAGAAATCGCAATTATAGAAAGACTTGCTTCTGAAGGAAGGTGAACATTAAAAGATCACCCAAACAGGGACTTGAACCCTGGACCCTCAGATTAAAAGTCTGATGCTCTACCGACTGAGCTATCCGGGCTCTGATTTTGCATGTTTTCATACACCTAACCTGCCGGGCAGATGCACGTCAGATCGTACATTTCCCCAGAGACACAGGCCTCCATTCCAAATGATACACTCAACGCAATCTGAACTAGGCATCACCTCCATAGATGAGATTCTTCCAAGACCTCGTGGCGCAACGGTAGCGCGTCTGACTCCAGATCAGAAGGTTACGTGTTCAAATCACGTCGTGGTCAGAATTTTGATGTGTGCAATCTCTGCCTTCTTTACACAGCGAAGTCAAAGAATCAGCACAAGTACCAATGTGGCTTTACAGTACAAATCTTGCAAGAAAACGACCAATCCAATGCTGCTTCAGATGACAGTTGTCTCTCACAAAAGCATGGCACACTGCAAATTCCTAAATCAGATGATGCTGTGGGATTGACAGGCTTAAATCAGTCTTCAAACAGGGAGTTTAAACCTGGAGTTTCAGATAAAAAATCCTAAAGCTTTCAGACTAAGCTGTTTTGGCTATGGGATTGTATTGTCCACAGGTGAACATGTCATGGAAAGTGAGAGAAATCGCAATTATAGAAAGACTTGCTTCTGAAGGAAGGTGAACATTAAAAGATCGCCCGAACAGGGACTTGAACCCTGGACACTCAGATTAAAAGTCTGAAGCTCTACCGACTGAGCTATCCAGGCTCTGATTTTACTTGTTTTCATACACCTAACCTGCTGGGCAGATGCACGTCAGATCGTACATTTCCCCAGAGACACAGGCCTCCATTCCAAATGATACACTCAACGAAATCTGAACTAGGCATCACCTCCATAGATGAGATTCTTCCAAGACCTCGTGGCGCAACGGTAGCGCGTCAGACTCCACATCAGAAGGTTGCGTGTTCAAATCACGTCGTGGTCAGAATTTTGATGTGTGCAATCTCTGCCTTCTTTACACAGCGAAGTCAAAGAATCAGCACAAGTACCAATGTGGCTTTACAGTACAAATCTTGCAAGAAAACGACCAATCCAATGCTGCTTCAGATGACAGTTGTCTCTCACAAAAGCATGGCACACTGCAAATTCCTAAATCAGATGATGCTGTGGGATTGACAGGCTTAAATCAGTCTTCAAACAGGGAGTTTAAACCTGGAGTTTCAGATTAAAAATCCTAAAGCTTTCAGACTAAGCTGTTTTGGCTATGGGATTGTATTGTCCACAGGTGAACATGTCATGGAAAGTGAGAGAAATAGCAATTATAGAAAGACTTGCTTCTGAAGGAAGGTGAACATTAAAAGATTGCCCGAACAGGGACTTGAACCCTGGACCCTCAGATTAAAAGTCTGATGCTCTACCGACTGAGCTATCCGCGCTCTGATTTTACTTGTTTTCATACACCTAACCTGCTGGGCAGATGCACGTCAGATCGTACATTTCCCCAGAGACACAGGCCTCCATTCCAAATGATACACTCAACGAACTCTGAACTAGGCATCACCTCCATAGATGAGATTCTTCCAAGACCTCGTGGCGCAACGGTAGCGCGTCAGACTCCACATCAGAAGGTTGCGTGTTCAAATCACGTCGTGGTCAGAATTTTGATGTGTGCAATCTCTGCCTTCTTTACACAGCGAAGTCAAAGAATCAGCACAAGTACCAATGTGGCTTTACAGTACAAATCTTGCAAGAAAACGACCAATCCAATGCTGCTTCAGATGACAGTTGTCTCTCACAAAAGCATGGCACACTGCAAATTCCTAAATCAGATGATGCTGTGGGATTGACAGGCTTAAATCAGTCTTCAAACAGGGAGTTTAAACCTGGAGTTTCAGATTAAAAATCCTAAAGCTTTCAGACTAAGCTGTTTTGGCTATGGGATTGTATTGTCCACAGGTGAACATGTCATGGAAAGTGAGAGAAATCGCAATTATAGAAAGACTTGCTTCTGAAGGAAGGTGAACATTAAAAGATCACCCAAACAGGGACTTGAACCCTGGACCCTCAGATTAAAAGTCTGATGCTCTACCGAATGAGCTATCCGGGCTCTGATTTTACTTGTTTTCATACACCTAACCTGCCGGGTAGATGCACGTCAGATCGTACATTTCCCCAGAGACACAGGCCTCCATTCCAAATGATACACTCAACGCAATCTGAACTAGGCATCACCTCCATAGATGCGATTCTTCCAAGACCTCGTGGCGCAACGGTAGCGCGTCTGACTCCAGATCAGAAGGTTGCGTGTTCAAATCACGTCGTGGTCAGAATTTTAATGTGTGCAATCTCTGCCTTCTTTACACAGCGAAGTCAAAGAATCAGCACAAGTACCAATGTGGCTTTACAGTACAAATCTTGCAAGAAAACGACCAATCCAATGCTGCTTCAGATGACAGTTGTCTCTCACAAAAGCATGGCACACTGCAAATTCCTAAATCAGATGATGCTGTGGGATTGACAGGCTTAAATCAGTCTTCAAACGGAGTTTAAACCTGGAGTTTCAGATTAAAAATACTAAAGCTTTCAGACTAAGCTGTTTTGGCTATGGGATTGTATTGTCCACAGGTGAACATGTCATGGAAAGTGAGAGAAATCGCAATTATAGAAAGACTTGCTTCTGAAGGAAGGTGAACATTAAAAGATCACCCAAACAGGGACTTGAACCCTGGACCCTCAGATTAAAAGTCTGATGCTCTACCGACTGAGCTATCCGGGCTCTGATTTTGCATGTTTTCATACACCTAACCTGCCGGGCAGATGCATGTCAGATCGTACATTTCCCCAGAGACACAGGCCTCCATTCCAAATGATACACTCAACGCAATCTGAACTAGGCATCACCTCCATAGATGCGATTCTTCCAAGACCTCGTGGCGCAACGGTAGCGCGTCTGATTAAAGATCAGAAGGTTTCGTGTTCAAATCACGTCGTGGTCAGAATTTTGATGTGTGCAATCTCTGCCTTCTTTACACAGCGAACTCAAAGAATCAGCACAAGTACCAATGTGGCTTTACAGTACAAATCTTGCAAGAAAACGACCAATCCAATGCTGCTTCAGATGACAGTTGTCTCTCACAAAAGCATGGCACACTGCAAATTCCTAAATCAGATGATGCTGTGGGATTGACAGGCTTAAATCAGTCTTCAAACAGGGAGTTTAAACCTGGAGTTTCAGATTAAAAATCCTAAAGCTTTCAGACTAAGCTGTTTTGGCTATGGGATTGTATTGTCCACAGGTGAACATGTCATGGAAAGTGAGAGAAATCGCAATTATAGAAAGACTTGCTTCTGAAGGAAGGTGAACATTAAAAGATCGCCCGAACAGGGACTTGAACCCTGGACCCTCAGATTAAAAGTCTGATGCTCTACCGACTGAGCTATCCGGGCTCTGATTTTACTTGTTTTCATACACCTAACCTGCCGGGCAGATGCACGTCAGATCGTACATTTCCCCAGAGACACAGGCCTCCATTCCAAATGATACACTCAACGAAATCTGAACTAGGCATCACCTCCATAGATGAGATTCTTCCAAGACCTCGTGGCGCAACGGTAGCGTGTCAGACTCCACATCAGAAGGTTGCGTGTTCAAATCACGTCGTGGTCAGAATTTTGATGTGTGCAATCTCTGCCTTCTTTACACAGCGAAGTCAAAGAATCAGCACAAGTACCAATGTGGCTTTACAGTACAAATCTTGCAAGAAAACGACCAATCCAATGCTGCTTCAGATGACAGTTGTCTCTCACAAAAGCATGGCACTGCAAATTCCTAAATCAGATGATGCTGTGTGATTGACAGGCTTAAATCAGTCTTCAAACAGGGAGTTTAAACCTGGAGTTTCAGATTAAAAATCCTAAAGCTTTCAGACTAAGCTGTTTTGGCTATGGGATTGTATTGTCCACAGGTGAACATGTCATGGAAAGTGACAGAAATCGCAATTATAGAAAGACTTGCTTCTGAAGGAAGGTGAACATTAAAAGAACGCCCAAACAGGGACTTGAACCCTGGACCCTCAGATTAAAAGTCTGATGCTCTACCGACTGAGCTATCCGGGCTCTGATGTTTCTTGTTTTCATACACCTAACCTGCCGGGCAGATGCACGTCAGATCGTACATTTCCCCAGAGACACAGGCCTCCATTCCAAATGATACAGTCAACGAAATCTGAACTAGGCATCACCTCCATAGATGTGATTCTTCCAAGACCTCGTGGCGCAACGGTAGCGCGTCTGACTCCAGATCAGAAGGTTGCGTGTTCAAATCACGTCGTGGTCAGAATTTTGATGTGTGCAATCTCTGCCTTCTTTACACAGCGAAGTCAAAGAATCAGCACAAGTACCAATGTGGCTTTACAGTACAAATCTTGCAAGAAAACGACCAATCCAATGCTGCTTCAGATGACAGTTGTCTCTCACAAAAGCATGGCACTGCAAATTCCTAAATCAGATGATGCTGTGTGATTGACAGGCTTAAATCAGTCTTCAAACAGGGAGTTTAAACCTGGAGTTTCAGATAAAAAAATCCTAAAGCTTTCAGACCAAGGTGTTTTGGCTATCGGATTGTATTGTCCACAGGTGAACATGTCATGGAAAGTGACAGACATCGCAATTATAGAAAGACTTGCTTCTGAAGGAAGGTGAACATTAAAAGAACACCCATACAGGGACTTTAACCCTGGACCCTCAGATTAAAAGTCTGATGCTCTAACGACTGAGCCTTCTGAAGGAAGGTGAACATTAAAAGCTCGCCCGAACAGGGACTTGAACCCTGGACCCTCAGATTAAAAGTCTGATGCTCTACCGACTGAGCTATCCGGGGTCTGATTTTACTGATTTTACTCATACACCTAACCTGCCGGGCAGATGCACGTCAGATCGTACATTTCCCCAGAGACACAGGCCTCCATTCCAAATGATACACTCAACGAAATCTGAACTAGGCATCACCTCCATAGATGCGATTCTTCCAAGACCTCGTGGCGCAACGGTAGCGCGTCTGACTCCAGATCAGAAGGTTGCGTGTTCAAATCACGTCGTGGTCAGAATTTTGATGTGTGCAATCTCTGCCTTCTTTACACAGCGAAGTCAAAGAATCAGCACAAGTACCAATGTGGCTTTACAGTACAAATCTTGCAAGAAAACGACCTATCCAATGCTGCTTCAGATGACAGTTGTCTCTCACAAAAGCATGGCACACTGCAAATTCCTAAATCAGATGATGCTGTGGGATTGACAGGCTTAAATCAGTCTTCAAACAGGGAGTTTAAACCTGGAGTTTCAGATTAAAAATCCTAAAGCTTTCAGACTAAGCTGTTTTGGCTATGGGATTGTATTGTCCACAGGTGAACATGTCATGGAAAGTGAGAGAAATCGCAATTATAGAAAGACTTGCTTCTGAAGGAAGGTGAACATTAAAAGATCACCCAAACAGGGACTTGAACCCTGGACCCTCAGATTAAAAGTCTGATGCTCTACCGACTGAGCTATCCGGGCTCTGATTTTACTTGTTTTCATACACCTAACCTGCCGGGCAGATGCACGTCAGATCGTACATTTCCCCAGAGACACAGGCCTCCATTCCAAATGATACACTCAACGAAATCTGAACTAGGCATCACCTCCATAGATGCGATTCTTCCAAGACCTCGTGGCGCAACGGTAGCGCGTCTGACTCCAGATCAGAAGGTTGCGTGTTGAAATCACGTCGTGGTCAGAATTTTGATGTGTGCAATCTCTGCCTTCTTTACACAGCGAAGTCAAAGAATCAGCACAAGTACCAATGTGGCTTTACAGTACAAATCTTGCAAGAAAACGACCAATCCAATGCTGCTTCAGATGACAGTTGTCTCTCACAAAAGCATGGCACACTGCAAATTCCTAAATCAGATGATGCTGTGGGATTGACAGGCTTAAATCAGTCTTCAAACAGGGAGTTTAAACCTGGAGTTTCAGATAAAAAATCCTAAAGCTTTCAGACTAAGCTGTTTTGGCTATGGGATTGTATTGTCCACAGGTGAACATGTCATGGAAAGTGAGAGAAATCGCAATTATAGAAAGACTTGCTTCTGAAGGAAGGTGAACATTAAAAGATCACCCAAACAGGGACTTGAACCCTGGACCCTCAGATTAAAAGTCTGATGCTCTACCGACTGAGCTATCCGGGCTCTGATTTTACTTGTTTTCATACACCTAACCTGCCGGGCAGATGCACGTCAGATCGTACATTTCCCCAGAGACACAGGCCTCCATTCCAAATGATACACTCAACGAAATCTGAACTAGGCATCACCTCCATAGATGCGATTCTTCCAAGACCTCGTGGCGCAACGGTAGCGCGTCTGACTCCAGATCAGAAGGTTGCGTGTTCAAATCACGTCGTGGTCAGAATTTTGATGTGTGCAATCTCTGCCTTCTTTACACAGCGAAGTCAAAGAATCAGCACAAGTACCAATGTGGCTTTACAGTACAAATCTTGCAAGAAAACGACCAATCCAATGCTGCTTCAGATGACAGTTGTCTCTCACAAAAGCATGGCACACTGCAAATTCCTAAATCAGATGATGCTGTGGGATTGACAGGCTTAAATCAGTCTTCAAACAGGGAGTTTAAACCTGGAGTTTCAGATAAAAAATCCTAAAGCTTTCAGACTAAGCTGTTTTGGCTATGGGATTGTATTGTCCACAGGTGAACATGTCATGGAAAGTGAGAGAAATCGCAATTATAGAAAGACTTGCTTCTGAAGGAAGGTGAACATTAAAACATCGCCAAAACAGGGACTTGAACCCTGGACCCTCAGATTAAAAGTCTGATGCTCTACCGACTGAGCTATCCGGGCTCTGATTTTACTTGTTTTCATACACCTAACCTGCCGGGCAGATGCACGTCAGATCGTACATTTCCCCAGAGACACAGGCCTCCATTCCAAATGATACACTCAACGCAATCTGAACTAGGCATCACCTCCTTAGATGCGATTCTTCCAAGACCTCGTGGCGCAACGGTAGCGCGTCTGACTCCAGATCAGAAGGTTGCGTGTTCAAATCATGTCGTGGTCAGAATTTTGATGTGTGCAATCTCTGCCTTCTTTACACAGCGAAGTCAAAGAATCAGCACAAGTACCAATGTGGCTTTACAGTACAAATCTTGCAAGAAAACGACCAATCCAATGCTGCTTCAGATGACAGTTGTCTCTCACAAAAGCATGGCACACTGCAAATTCCTAAATCAGATGATGCTGTGGGATTGACATGCTTAAATCAGTCTTCAAACAGGGAGTTTAAACCTGGAGTTTCAGATTAAAAATCCTAAAGCTTTCAGACTAAGCTGTTTTGGCTATGGGATTGTATTGTCCACAGGTGAACATGTCATGGAAAGTGAGAGAAATCGCAATTATAGAAAGACTTGCTTCTGAAGGAAGGTGAACATTAAAAGATCACCCAAACAGGGACTTGAACCCTGGACCCTCAGATTAAAAGTCTGATGCTCTAACGACTGAGCTATCCGGGCTCTGATTTTACTTGTTTTCATACACCTAACCTGCCGGGCAGATGCACGTCAGATCGTACATTTCCCCAGAGACACAGGCCTCCATTCCAAATGATACACTCAACGAAATCTGAACTAGGCATCACCTCCATAGATGCGATTCTTCCAAGACCTCGTGGCGCAACGGTAGCGCGTCTGACTCCAGATCAGAAGGTTGCGTGTTCAAATCACGTCGTGGTCAGAATTTTGATGTGTGCAATCTCTGCCTTCTTTACACAGCGAAGTCAAAGAATCAGCACAAGTACCAATGTGGCTTTACAGTACAAATCTTGCAAGAAAACGACCAATCCAATGCTGCTTCAGATGACAGTTGTCTCTCACAAAAGCATGGCACACTGCAAATTCCTAAATCAGATGATGCTGTGGGATTGACAGGCTTAAATCAGTCTTCAAACAGGGAGTTTAAACCTGGAGTTTCAGATTAAAAATCCTAAAGCTTTCAGACTAAGCTGTTTTGGCTATGGGATTGTATTGTCCACAGGTGAACATGTCATGGAAAGTGAGAGAAATCGCAATTATAGAAAGACTTGCTTCTGAAGGAAGGTGAACATTAAAAGATCACCCAAACAGGGACTTGAACCCTGGACCCTCAGATTAAAAGTCTGATGCTCTACCGACTGAGCTATCCGGGCTCTGATTTTACTTGTTTTCATACACCTAACCTGCCGGGCAGATGCACGTCAGATCGTACATTTCCCCAGAGACACAGGCCTCCATTCCAAATGATACACTCAACGAAATCTGAACTAGGCATCACCTCCATAGATGCGATTCTTCCAAGACCTCGTGGCGCAACGGCAGCGCGTCTGACTCCAGATCAGAAGGTTGCGTGTTCAAATCACGTCGTGGTCAGAATTTTGATGTGTGCAATCTCTGCCTTCTTTACACAGCGAAGTCAAAGAATCAGCACAAGTACCAATGTGGCTTTACAGTACAAATCTTGCAAGAAAACGACCAATCCAATGCTGCTTCAGATGACAGTTGTCTCTCACAAAAGCATGGCACACTGCAAATTCCTAAATCAGATGATGCTTTTGGATTGACAGGCTTAAATCAGTCTTCAAACAGGGAGTTTAAACCTGGAGTTTCAGATTAAAAATCCTAAAGCTTTCAGACTAAGCTGTTTTGGCTATGGGATTGTATTGTCCACAGGTGAACATGTCATGGAAAGTGAGAGAAATCGCAATTATAGAAAGACTTGCTTCTGAAGGAAGGTGAACATTAAAAGATCGCCCAAACAGGGACTTGAACCCTGGACCCTCAGATTAAAAGTCTGATGCTCTACCGACTGAGCTATCCGGGCTCTGGTTTTACTTGTTTTCATACACCTAACCTGCCGGGCAGATGCACGTCAGATCGTACATTTCCCCAGAGACACAGGGTTTAAACCTGGAGTTTCAGATAAAAAATCCTAAAGCTTTCAGACTAAGCTGTTTTGGCTATGGGATTGTATTGTCCACAGGTGAACATGTCATGGAAAGTGAGAGAAATCGCAATTATAGAAAGACTTGCTTCTGCAGGAAGGTGAACATTAAAAGATCACCCAAAAAGGGACTTGAACCCTGGACCCTCAGATTAAAAGTCTGATGCTCTACCGACTGAGCTATCCGGGCTCTGATTTTACTTGTTTTCATACACCTAACCTGCCGGGCAGATGCACGTCAGATCGTACATTTCCCCAGAGACACAGGCCTCCATTCCAAATGATACACTCAACGAAATCTGAACTAGGCATCACCTCCATAGATGCGATTCTTCCAAGACCTCGTGGCGCAACGGTAGCGCGTCTGACTCCAGATCAGAAGGTTGCGTGTTGAAATCACGTCGTGGTCAGAATTTTGATGTGTGCAATCTCTGCCTTCTTTACACAGCGAAGTCAAAGAATCAGCACAAGTACCAATGTGGCTTTACAGTACAAATCTTGCAAGAAAACGACCAATCCAATGCTGCTTCAGATGACAGTTGTCTCTCACAAAAGCATGGCACACTGCAAATTCCTAAATCAGATGATGCTGTGGGATTGACAGGCTTAAATCAGTCTTCAAACAGGGAGTTTAAACCTGGAGTTTCAGATTAAAAATCCTAAAGCTTTCAGACTAAGCTGTTTTGGCTATGGGATTGTATTGTCCACAGGTGAACATGTCATGGAAAGTGAGAGAAATCGCAATTATAGAAAGACTTGCTTCTGAAGGAAGGTGAACATTAAAAGATCACCCAAACAGGGACTTGAACCCTGGACCCTCAGATTAAAAGTCTGATGCTCTACCGACTGAGCTATCCGGGCTCTGATTTTACTTGTTTTCATACACCTAACCTGCCGGGCAGATGCACGTCAGATCGTACATTTCCCCAGAGACACAGGCCTCCATTCCAAATGATACACTCAACGAAATCTGAACTAGGCATCACCTCCATAGATGCGATTCTTCCAAGACCTCGTGGCGCAACGGTAGCGCGTCTGACTCCAGATCAGAAGGTTGCGTGTTCAAATCACGTCGTGGTCAGAATTTTGATGTGTGCAATCTCTGCCTTCTTTACACAGCGAAGTCAAAGAATCAGCACAAGTACCAATGTGGCTTTACAGTACAAATCTTGCAAGAAAACGACCAATCCAATGCTGCTTCAGATGACAGTTGTCTCTCACAAAAGCATGGCACACTGCAAATTCCTAAATCAGATGATGCTTTTGGATTGACAGGCTTAAATCAGTCTTCAAACAGGGAGTTTAAACCTGGAGTTTCAGATTAAAAATCCTAAAGCTTTCAGACTAAGCTGTTTTGGCTATGGGATTGTATTGTCCACAGGTGAACATGTCATGGAAAGTGAGAGAAATCGCAATTATAGAAAGACTTGCTTCTGAAGGAAGGTGAACATTAAAACATCGCCAAAACAGGGACTTGAACCCTGGACCCTCAGATTAAAAGTCTGATGCTCTACCGACTGAGCTATCCGGGCTCTGATTTTACTTGTTTTCATACACCTAACCTGCCGGGCAGATGCACGTCAGATCGTACATTTCCCCAGAGACACAGGCCTCCATTCCAAATGATACACTCAACGCAATCTGAACTAGGCATCACCTCCTTAGATGCGTTTCTTCCAAGACCTCGTGGCGCAACGGTAGCGCGTCTGACTCCAGATCAGAAGGTTGCGTGTTCAAATCATGTCGTGGTCAGAATTTTGATGTGTGCAATCTCTGCCTTCTTTACACAGCGAAGTCAAAGAATCAGCACAAGTACCAATGTGGCTTTACAGTACAAATCTTGCAAGAAAACGACCAATCCAATGCTGCTTCAGATGACAGTTGTCTCTCACAAAAGCATGGCACACTGCAAATTCCTAAATCAGATGATGCTGTGGGATTGACATGCTTAAATCAGTCTTCAAACAGGGAGTTTAAACCTGGAGTTTCAGATTAAAAATCCTAAAGCTTTCAGACTAAGCTGTTTTGGCTATGGGATTGTATTGTCCACAGGTGAACATGTCATGGAAAGTGAGAGAAATCGCAATTATAGAAAGACTTGCTTCTGAAGGAAGGTGAACATTAAAAGATCACCCAAACAGGGACTTGAACCCTGGACCCTCAGATTAAAAGTCTGATGCTCTAACGACTGAGCTATCCGGGCTCTGATTTTACTTGTTTTCATACACCTAACCTGCCGGGCAGATGCACGTCAGATCGTACATTTCCCCAGAGACACAGGCCTCCATTCCAAATGATACACTCAACGAAATCTGAACTAGGCATCACCTCCATAGATGCGATTCTTCCAAGACCTCGTGGCGCAACGGTAGCGCGTCTGACTCCAGATCAGAAGGTTGCGTGTTGAAATCACGTCGTGGTCAGAATTTTGATGTGTGCAATCTCTGCCTTCTTTACACAGCGAAGTCAAAGAATCAGCACAAGTACCAATGTGGCTTTACAGTACAAATCTTGCAAGAAAACGACCAATCCAATGCTGCTTCAGATGACAGTTGTCTCTCACAAAAGCATGGCACACTGCAAATTCCTAAATCAGATGATGCTGTGGGATTGACAGGCTTAAATCAGTCTTCAAACAGGGAGTTTAAACCTGGAGTTTCAGATTAAAAATCCTAAAGCTTTCAGACTAAGCTGTTTTGGCTATGGGATTGTATTGTCCACAGGTGAACATGTCATGGAAAGTGAGAGAAATCGCAATTATAGAAAGACTTGCTTCTGAAGGAAGGTGAACATTAAAAGATCACCCAAACAGGGACTTGAACCCTGGACCCTCAGATTAAAAGTCTGATGCTCTACCGACTGAGCTATCCGGGCTCTGATTTTACTTGTTTTCATACACCTAACCTGCCGGGCAGATGCACGTCAGATCGTACATTTCCCCAGAGACACAGGGTTTAAACCTGGAGTTTCAGATAAAAAATCCTAAAGCTTTCAGACTAAGCTGTTTTGGCTATGGGATTGTATTGTCCACAGGTGAACATGTCATGGAAAGTGAGAGAAATCGCAATTATAGAAAGACTTGCTTCTGCAGGAAGGTGAACATTAAAAGATCACCCAAAAAGGGACTTGAACCCTGGACCCTCAGATTAAAAGTCTGATGCTCTACCGACTGAGCTATCCGGGCTCTGATTTTACTTGTTTTCATACACCTAACCTGCCGGGCAGATGCACGTCAGATCGTACATTTCCCCAGAGACACAGGCCTCCATTCCAAATGATACACTCAACGAAATCTGAACTAGGCATCACCTCCATAGATGCGATTCTTCCAAGACCTCGTGGCGCAACGGTAGCGCGTCTGACTCCAGATCAGAAGGTTGCGTGTTGAAATCACGTCGTGGTCAGAATTTTGATGTGTGCAATCTCTGCCTTCTTTACACAGCGAAGTCAAAGAATCAGCACAAGTACCAATGTGGCTTTACAGTACAAATCTTGCAAGAAAACGACCAATCCAATGCTGCTTCAGATGACAGTTGTCTCTCACAAAAGCATGGCACACTGCAAATTCCTAAATCAGATGATGCTGTGGGATTGACAGGCTTAAATCAGTCTTCAAACAGGGAGTTTAAACCTGGAGTTTCAGATTAAAAATCCTAAAGCTTTCAGACTAAGCTGTTTTGGCTATGGGATTGTATTGTCCACAGGTGAACATGTCATGGAAAGTGAGAGAAATCGCAATTATAGAAAGACTTGCTTCTGAAGGAAGGTGAACATTAAAAGATCACCCAAACAGGGACTTGAACCCTGGACCCTCAGATTAAAAGTCTGATGCTCTACCGACTGAGCTATCCGGGCTCTGATTTTACTTGTTTTCATACACCTAACCTGCCGGGCAGATGCACGTCAGATCGTACATTTCCCCAGAGACACAGGCCTCCATTCCAAATGATACACTCAACGAAATCTGAACTAGGCATCACCTCCATAGATGCGATTCTTCCAAGACCTCGTGGCGCAACGGTAGCGCGTCTGACTCCAGATCAGAAGGTTGCGTGTTCAAATCACGTCGTGGTCAGAATTTTGATGTGTGCAATCTCTGCCTTCTTTACACAGCGAAGTCAAAGAATCAGCACAAGTACCAATGTGGCTTTACAGTACAAATCTTGCAAGAAAACGACCAATCCAATGCTGCTTCAGATGACAGTTGTCTCTCACAAAAGCATGGCACACTGCAAATTCCTAAATCAGATGATGCTTTTGGATTGACAGGCTTAAATCAGTCTTCAAACAGGGAGTTTAAACCTGGAGTTTCAGATTAAAAATCCTAAAGCTTTCAGACTAAGCTGTTTTGGCTATGGGATTGTATTGTCCACAGGTGAACATGTCATGGAAAGTGAGAGAAATCGCAATTATAGAAAGACTTGCTTCTGAAGGAAGGTGAACATTAAAACATCGCCAAAACAGGGACTTGAACCCTGGACCCTCAGATTAAAAGTCTGATGCTCTACCGACTGAGCTATCCGGGCTCTGATTTTACTTGTTTTCATACACCTAACCTGCCGGGCAGATGCACGTCAGATCGTACATTTCCCCAGAGACACAGGCCTCCATTCCAAATGATACACTCAACGCAATCTGAACTAGGCATCACCTCCTTAGATGCGTTTCTTCCAAGACCTCGTGGCGCAACGGTAGCGCGTCTGACTCCAGATCAGAAGGTTGCGTGTTCAAATCATGTCGTGGTCAGAATTTTGATGTGTGCAATCTCTGCCTTCTTTACACAGCGAAGTCAAAGAATCAGCACAAGTACCAATGTGGCTTTACAGTACAAATCTTGCAAGAAAACGACCAATCCAATGCTGCTTCAGATGACAGTTGTCTCTCACAAAAGCATGGCACACTGCAAATTCCTAAATCAGATGATGCTGTGGGATTGACATGCTTAAATCAGTCTTCAAACAGGGAGTTTAAACCTGGAGTTTCAGATTAAAAATCCTAAAGCTTTCAGACTAAGCTGTTTTGGCTATGGGATTGTATTGTCCACAGGTGAACATGTCATGGAAAGTGAGAGAAATCGCAATTATAGAAAGACTTGCTTCTGAAGGAAGGTGAACATTAAAAGATCACCCAAACAGGGACTTGAACCCTGGACCCTCAGATTAAAAGTCTGATGCTCTAACGACTGAGCTATCCGGGCTCTGATTTTACTTGTTTTCATACACCTAACCTGCCGGGCAGATGCACGTCAGATCGTACATTTCCCCAGAGACACAGGCCTCCATTCCAAATGATACACTCAACGAAATCTGAACTAGGCATCACCTCCATAGATGCGATTCTTCCAAGACCTCGTGGCGCAACGGTAGCGCGTCTGACTCCAGATCAGAAGGTTGCGTGTTGAAATCACGTCGTGGTCAGAATTTTGATGTGTGCAATCTCTGCCTTCTTTACACAGCGAAGTCAAAGAATCAGCACAAGTACCAATGTGGCTTTACAGTACAAATCTTGCAAGAAAACGACCAATCCAATGCTGCTTCAGATGACAGTTGTCTCTCACAAAAGCATGGCACACTGCAAATTCCTAAATCAGATGATGCTGTGGGATTGACAGGCTTAAATCAGTCTTCAAACAGGGAGTTTAAACCTGGAGTTTCAGATTAAAAATCCTAAAGCTTTCAGACTAAGCTGTTTTGGCTATGGGATTGTATTGTCCACAGGTGAACATGTCATGGAAAGTGAGAGAAATCGCAATTATAGAAAGACTTGCTTCTGAAGGAAGGTGAACATTAAAAGATCACCCAAACAGGGACTTGAACCCTGGACCCTCAGATTAAAAGTCTGATGCTCTACCGACTGAGCTATCCGGGCTCTGATTTTACTTGTTTTCATACACCTAACCTGCCGGGCAGATGCACGTCAGATCGTACATTTCCCCAGAGACACAGGCCTCCATTCCAAATGATACACTCAACGAAATCTGAACTAGGCATCACCTCCATAGATGCGATTCTTCCAAGACCTCGTGGCGCAACGGTAGCGCGTCTGACTCCAGATCAGAAGGTTGCGTGTTCAAATCACGTCGTGGTCAGAATTTTGATGTGTGCAATCTCTGCCTTCTTTACACAGCGAAGTCAAAGAATCAGCACAAGTACCAATGTGGCTTTACAGTACAAATCTTGCAAGAAAACGACCAATCCAATGCTGCTTCAGATGACAGTTGTCTCTCACAAAAGCATGGCACACTGCAAATTCCTAAATCAGATGATGCTTTTGGATTGACAGGCTTAAATCAGTCTTCAAACAGGGAGTTTAAACCTGGAGTTTCAGATTAAAAATCCTAAAGCTTTCAGACTAAGCTGTTTTGGCTATGGGATTGTATTGTCCACAGGTGAACATGTCATGGAAAGTGAGAGAAATCGCAATTATAGAAAGACTTGCTTCTGAAGGAAGGTGAACATTAAAACATCGCCAAAACAGGGACTTGAACCCTGGACCCTCAGATTAAAAGTCTGATGCTCTACCGACTGAGCTATCCGGGCTCTGATTTTACTTGTTTTCATACACCTAACCTGCCGGGCAGATGCACGTCAGATCGTACATTTCCCCAGAGACACAGGCCTCCATTCCAAATGATACACTCAACGCAATCTGAACTAGGCATCACCTCCTTAGATGCGATTCTTCCAAGACCTCGTGGCGCAACGGTAGCGCGTCTGACTCCAGATCAGAAGGTTGCGTGTTCAAATCATGTCGTGGTCAGAATTTTGATGTGTGCAATCTCTGCCTTCTTTACACAGCGAAGTCAAAGAATCAGCACAAGTACCAATGTGGCTTTACAGTACAAATCTTGCAAGAAAACGACCAATCCAATGCTGCTTCAGATGACAGTTGTCTCTCACAAAAGCATGGCACACTGCAAATTCCTAAATCAGATGATGCTGTGGGATTGACATGCTTAAATCAGTCTTCAAACAGGGAGTTTAAACCTGGAGTTTCAGATTAAAAATCCTAAAGCTTTCAGACTAAGCTGTTTTGGCTATGGGATTGTATTGTCCACAGGTGAACATGTCATGGAAAGTGAGAGAAATCGCAATTATAGAAAGACTTGCTTCTGAAGGAAGGTGAACATTAAAAGATCACCCAAACAGGGACTTGAACCCTGGACCCTCAGATTAAAAGTCTGATGCTCTAACGACTGAGCTATCCGGGCTCTGATTTTACTTGTTTTCATACACCTAACCTGCCGGGCAGATGCACGTCAGATCGTACATTTCCCCAGAGACACAGGCCTCCATTCCAAATGATACACTCAACGAAATCTGAACTAGGCATCACCTCCATACATGCAATTCTTCCAAGACCTCGTGGCGCAACGGTAGCGCGTCTGACTCCAGATCAGAAGTTTGCGTGTTCAAATCACGTCGTGGTCAGAATTTTGATGTGTGCAATCTCTGCCTTCTTTACACAGCGAAGTCAAAGAATCAGCACAAGTACCAATGTGGCTTTACAGTACAAATCTTGCAAGAAAACGACCAATCCAATGCTGCTTCAGATGACAGTTGTCTCTCACAAAAGCATGGCACACTGCAAATTCCTAAATCAGATGATGCTGTGGAATTGACAGGCTTAAATCAGTCTTCAAACAGGGAGTTTAAACCTGGAGTTTCAGATAAAAAATCCTAAAGCTTTCAGACTAAGCTGTTTTGGCTATGGGATTGTATTGTCCACAGGTGAACATGTCATGGAAAGTGAGAGAAATCGCAATTATAGAAAGACTTGCTTCTGAAGGAAGGTAAACATTAAAACATCGCCAAAACAGGGACTTGAACCCTGGACCCTCAGATTAAAAGTCTGATGCTCTTCCGACTGAGCTATCCGGGGTCTGATTTTACTTGTTTTCATACACCTAACCTGCCGGGCAGATGCACGTCAGATCGTACATTTCCCCAGAGACACAGGCCTCCATTCCAAATGATACACTCAACGAAATCTGAACTAGGCATCACCTCCATACATGCAATTCTTCCAAGACCTCGTGGCGCAACGGTAGCGCGTCTGACTCCAGATCAGAAGTTTGCGTGTTCAAATCACGTCGTGGTCAGAATTTTGATGTGTGCAATCTCTGCCTTCTTTACACAGCGAAGTCAAAGAATCAGCACAAGTACCAATGTGGCTTTACAGTACAAATCTTGCAAGAAAACGACCAATCCAATGCTGCTTCAGATGACAGTTGTCTCTCACAAAAGCATGGCACACTGCAAATTCCTAAATCAGATGATGCTGTGGAATTGACAGGCTTAAATCAGTCTTCAAACAGGGAGTTTAAACCTGGAGTTTCAGATAAAAAATCCTAAAGCTTTCAGACTAAGCTGTTTTGGCTATGGGATTGTATTGTCCACAGGTGAACATGTCATGGAAAGTGACAGAAATCGCAATTATAGAAAGACTTGCTTCTGAAGGAAGGTAAACATTAAAACATCGCCAAAAGAGGGACTTGAACCCTGGACCCTCAGATTAAAAGTCTGATGCTCTTCCGACTGAGCTATCCGGGGTCTGATTTTACTTGTTTTCATACACCTAACCTGCCGGGCAGATGCACGTCAGATCGTACATTTCCCCAGAGACACAGGCCTCCATTCCAAATGATACACTCAACGAAATCTGAACTAGGCATCACCTCCATAGATGCAATTCTTCCTAGACCTCGTGGCGCAACGGTAGCGCGTCTGACTCCAGATCAGAAGGTTGCGTGTTCAAATCACGTCGTGGTCAGAATTTTGATGTGTGCAATCTCTGCCTTCTTTACACAGCGAAGTCAAAGAATCAGCACAAGTACCAATGTGGCTTTACAGTACAAATCTTGCAAGAAAACGACCAATCCAATGCTGCTTCAGATGACAGTTGTCTCTCACAAAAGCATGGCACACTGCAAATTCCTAAATCAGATGATGCTGTGGGATTGACAGGCTTAAATCAGTCTTCAAACAGGGAGTTTAAACCTGGAGTTTCAGATTAAAAATCCTAAAGCTTTCAGACTAAGCTGTTTTGGCTAGGGGATTGTATTGTCCACAGGTGAACATGTCATGGAACGTGAGAGAAATCGCAATTATAGAAAGACTTGCTTCTGAAGGAAGGTGAACATTAAAAGATCGCCCAAACAGGGACTTGAACCCTGGACCCTCAGATTAAAAGTCTGATGCTCTACCGACTGAGCTATCCGGGCTCTGATTTTACGTGTTTTCATACACCTAACCTGCCGGGCAGATGCACGTCAGATCGTACATTTCCCCAGAGACACAGGCCTCCATTCCAAATGATACACTCAACGAAATCTGAACTAGGCATCACCTCCATAGATGCGATTCTTCCAAGACCTCGTGGTGCAACGGTAGCGCGTCTGACTCCAGATCAGAAGGTTGTGTGTTCAAATCACGTCGTGGTCAGAATTTTGATGTGTGCAATCTCTGCCTTCTTTACACAGCGAAGTCAAAGAATCAGCACAAGTACCAATGTGGCTTTACAGTACAAATCTTGCAAGGAAACGACCAATCCAATGCTGCTTCAGATGACAGTTGTCTCTCACAAAAGCATGGCACACTGCAAATTCCTAAATCAGATGATGCTGTGGGATTGACAGGCTTAAATCAGTCTTCAAACAGGGAGTTTAAACCTGGAGTTTCAGATTAAAAATCCTAAATCTTTCAGACTAAGCTGTTTTGGCTATGGGATTGTATTGTCCACAGGTGAACATGTCATGGAAAGTGAGAGAATTCGCAATTATAGAAAGACTTGCGTCTGAAGGAAGGTGAACATTAAAAGAATGCCCGAACAGGGACTTGAACCCTGGACCCTCAGATTAAAAGTCTGATGCTCTACCGACTGAGCTATCCGGGCTCTGATTTTACTTGTTTTCATACACCTAACCTGCCGGGCAGATGCACGTCAGATCGTACATTTCCCCAGAGACACAGGCCTCCATTCCAAATGATACAGTCAACGAAATCTGAACTAGGCATCACCTCCATAGATGTGATTCTTCCAAGACCTCGTGGCGCAACGGTAGCGCGTCTGACTCCAGATCAGAAGGTTGCGTGTTCAAATCACGTCGTGGTCAGAATTTTGATGTGTGCAATCTCTGCCTTCTTTACACAGCGAAGTCAAAGAATCAGCACAAGTACCAATGTGGCTTTACAGTACAAATCTTGCAAGAAAACGACCAATCCAATGCTGCTTCAGATGACAGTTGTCTCTCACAAAAGCATGACACACTGCAAATTCCTAAATCAGATGATGCTGTGGAATTGACAGGCTTAAATCAGTCTTCAAACAGGGAGTTTAAACCTGGAGTTTCAGATAAAAAATCCTAAAGCTTTCAGACTAAGCTGTTTTGGCTATGGGATTGTATTGTCCACAGGTGAACATGTCATGGAAAGTGACAGAAATCGCAATTATAGAAAAACTTGCGTCTGAAGGAAGGTGAACATTAAAAGAACGCCCAAACAGGGACTTGAACCCTGGACCCTCAGATTAAAAGTCTGATGCTCTACCAACTGAGCTATCCGGGCTCTGATTTTGCTTGTTTTCATACACCTAACCTGCCGGGCAGATGCACGTCAGATCGTACATTTCCCCAGAGACACAGGCCTCCATTCCAAATGATACAGTCAACGAAATCTGAACTAGGCATCACCTCCATAGATGTGATTCTTCCAAGACCTCGTGGCGCAACGGTAGCGCGTCTGACTCCAGATCAGAAGGTTGCGTGTTCAAATCGCGTCGTGGTCAGAATTTTGATGTGTGCAATCTCTGCCTTCTTTACACAGCGAAGTCAAAGAATCAGCACAAGTACCAATGTGGCTTTACAGTACAAATCTTGCAAGAAAACGACCAATCCAATGCTGCTTCAGATGACAGTTGTCTCTCACAAAAGCATGGCACACTGCAAATTCCTAAATCAGATGATGCTGTGGAATTGACAGGCTTAAATCAGTCTTCAAACAGGGAGTTTAAACCTGGAGTTTCAGATAAAAAATCCTAAAGCTTTCAGACTAAGCTGTTTTGGCTATGGGATTGTATTGTCCACAGGTGAACATGTCATGGAAAGTGACAGAAATCGCAATTATAGAAAAACTTGCGTCTGAAGGAAGGTGAACATTAAAAGAACGCCCAAACAGGGACTTGAACCCTGGACCCTCAGATTAAAAGTCTGATGCTCTACCAACTGAGCTATCCGGGCTCTGTTTTTGCTTGTTTTCATACACCTAACCTGCCGGGCAGATGCACGTCAGATCGTACATTTCCCCAGAGACACAGGCCTCCATTCCAAATGATACAGTCAACGAAATCAGAACTAGGCATCACCTCCATAGATGCGATTCTTCCAAGACCTCGTGGCGCAACGGTAGCGCGACTGACTCCAGATCAGAAGGTTGCGTGATCAAATCACGTCGTGGTCAGAATTTTGATGTGTGCAATCTCTGCCTTCTTTACACAGCGAAGTCAAAGAATCAGCACAAGTACCAATGTGGCTTTACAGTACAAATCTTGCAAGAAAACGACCAATCCAATGCTGCTTCAGATGACAGTTGTCTCTCACAAAAGCATGGCACACTGCAAATTCCTAAATCAGATGATGCTGTGGGATTGACAGGCTTAAATCAGTCTTCAAACAGGGAGTTTAAACCTGGAGTTTCAGATTAAAAATCCTAAAGCTTTCAGACTAAGCTATTTTGGCTATGGGATTGTATTGTCCACAGGTGAACATGTCATGGAAAGTGAGAGAAATCGCAATTATAGAAAGACTTGCTTCTGAAGGAAGGTAAACATTAAAACATCGCCAAAACAGGGACTTGAACCCTGGACCCTCAGATTAAAAGTCTGATGCTCTTCCGACTGAGCTATCCGGGGTCTGATTTTACTTGTTTTCATACACCTAACCTGCCAGGCAGATGCACGTCAGATCGTACATTTCCCCAGAGACACAGGCCTCCATTCCAAATGATACACTCAACGAAATCTGAACTATGCATCACCTCTATAGATGCAATTCTTCCAAGACCTCGTGGCGCAACGGTAGCGCGTCTGACTCCAGATCAGAAGGTTGCTTGTTCAAATCACGTCGTGGTCAGAATTTTGATGTGTGCAATCTCTGCCTTCTTTACACAGCGAAGTCAAAGAATCAGCACAAGTACCAATGTGGCTTTACAGTACAAATCTTGCAAGAAAACGACCAATCCAATGCTGCTTCAGATGACAGTTGTCTCTCACAAAAGCATGGCACACTGCAAATTCCTAAATCAGATGATGCTGTGGGATTGACAGGCTTAAATCAGTCTTCAAACAGGGAGTTTAAACCTGGAGTTTCAGATTAAAAATCCTAAAACTTTCAGACTAAGCTGTTTTGGCTATGGGATTGTATTGTCCACAGGTGAACATGTCATGGAAAGTGAGAGAAATCGCAATTATAGAAAGACTTGCTTCTGAAGGAAGGTGAACATTAAAACATCGCCAAAACAGGGTCTTGAACCCTGGACCCTCAGATTAAAAGTCTGATGCTCTACCGACTGAGCTATCCGGGCTCTGATTTTACTTGTTTTCATACACCTAACCTGCCGGGCAGATGCACTTCAGATCGTACATTTCCCCAGAGACACAGGCCTCCATTCCAAATGATACACTCAACGAAATCTGAACTAGGCATCACCTCCATAGATGCGATTCTTCCAAGACCTCGTGGCGCAACAGTAGCGCGTCTCACTCCAGATCAGAAGGTTGCGTGTTCAAATCACGTCGTGGTCAGAATTTTGATGTGTGCAAGCTCTGCCTTCTTTACACAGCGAAGTCAAAGAATCAGCACAAGTACCAATGTGGCTTTACAGTACAAATCTTGCAAGAAAACGACCAATCCAATGCTGCTTCAGATGACAGTTGTCTCTCACAAAAGCATGGCACACTGCAAATTCCTAAATCAGATGATGCTGTGGGATTGACAGGCTTAAATCAGTCTTCAAACAGGGAGTTTAAACCTGGAGTTTCAGATAGAAAATCCTAAAGCTTTCAGACTAAGCTGTTTTGGCTATGGGATTGTATTGTCCACAGGTGAACATGTCATGGAAAGTGAGAGAAATCGCAATTATAGAAAGACTTGCTTCTGAAGGAAGGTGAACATTAAAAGATCACCCAAACAGGGACTTGAACCCTGGACCCTCAGATTAAAAGTCTGATGCTCTAACGACTGAGCTATCCGGGCTCTGATTTTACTTGTTTTCATACACCTAACCTGCCGGGCAGATGCACGTCAGATCGTACATTTCCCCAGAGACACAGGCCTCCATTCCAAATGATACACTCAACGAAATCTGAACTATGCATCACCTCCATAGATGCGATTCTTCCAAGACCTTGTGGTGCAACGGTAGCGCGTCTGACTCCAGATCAGAAGGTTGCGTGATCAAATCACGTCGTGGTCAGAATTTTGATGTGTGCAATCTCTGCCTTCTTTACACAGCGAAGTCAAAGAATCAGCACAAGTACCAATGTGGCTTTACAGTACAAATCTTGCAAGAAAACGACCAATCCAATGCTGCTTCAGATGACAGTTGTCTCTCACAAAAGCATGGCACACTGCAAATTCCTAAATCAGATGATGCTGTGGGATTGACAGGCTTAAATCAGTCTTCAAACAGGGAGTTTAAACCTGGAGTTTCAGATTAAAAATCCTAAAGCTTTCAGACTAAGCTATTTTGGCTATGGGATTGTATGGTCCACAGGTGAACATGTCATGGAAAGTGAGAGAAATCGCAATTATAGAAAGACTTGCTTCTGAAGGAAGGTAAACATTAAAACATCGCCAAAACAGGGACTTGAACCCTGGACCCTCAGATTAAAAGTCTGATGCTCTTCCGACTGAGCTAGCCGGGGTCTGATTTTACTTGTTTTCATACACCTAACCTGCCGGGCAGATGCACGTCAGATCGTACATTTCCCCAGAGACACAGGCCTCCATTCCAAATGATACACTCATCGAAATCTGAACTAGGCATCACCTCCATAGAAGCAAATCTTCCAAGACCTCGTGGCGCAACGGTAGCGCGTCTGACTCCAGATCAGAAGGTTGCGTGTTCAAATCACGTCGTGGTCAGAATTTTGATGTGTGCAATCTCTGCCTTCTTTACACAGCGAAGTCAAAGAATCAGCACAAGTACCAATGTGGCTTTACAGTACAAATCTTGCAAGAAAACGACCAATCCAATGCTGCTTCAGATGACAGTTGTCTCTCACAAAAGCATGGCACACTGCAAATTCCTAAATCAGATGATGCTGTGGGATTGACAGGCTTAAATCAGTCTTCAAACAGGGAGTTTAAACCTGGAGTTTCAGATTAAAAATCCTAAAGCTTTCAGACTAAGCTGTTTTGGCTAGGGGATTGTATTGTCCACAGGTGAACATGTCATGGAACGTGAGAGAAATCGCAATTATAGAAAGACTTGCTTCTGAAGGAAGGTGAACATTAAAAGATCGCCCAAACAGGGACTTGAACCGTGGACCCTCAGATTAAAAGTCTGATGCTCTACCGACTGAGCTATCCGGGCTCTGATTTTACTTGTTTTCATACACCTAACCTGCCGGGCAGATGCACGTCAGATCGTACATTTCCCCAGAGACACAGGCCTCCATTCCAAATGATACAGTCAACGTAATCAGAACTAGGCATCACCTCCATAGATGCGATTCTTCCAAGACCTCGTGGCGCAACGGTAGCGCGACTGACTCCAGATCAGAAGGTTGCGTGTTCAAATCACGTCGTGGTCAGAATTTTGATGTGTGCAATCTCTACCTTCTTTACACAGCGAAGTCAAAGAATCAGCACAAGTACCAATGTGGCTTTACAGTACAAATCTTGCAAGAAAACGACCAATCCAATGCTGCTTCAGATGACAGTTGTCTCTCACAAAAGCATGGCACACTGCAAATTCCTAAATCAGATGATGCTGTGGAATTGACAGGCTTAAATCAGTCTTCAAACAGGGAGTTTAAACCTGGAGTTTCAGATAAAAAATCCTAAAGCTTTCAGACTAAACTGTTTTGGCTATGGGATTGTATTGTCCACAGGTGAACATGTCATGGAAAGTGACAGAAATCGCAATTATAGAAAAACTTGCGTCTGAAGGAAGGTGAACATTAAAAGAACGCCCAAACAGGGACTTGAACCCTGGACCCTCAGATTAAAAGTCTGATGCTCTACCAACTGAGCTATCCGGGCTCTGATTTTACTTGTTTTCATACACCTAACCTGCCGGGCAGATGCACGTCAGATCGTACATTTCCCCAGAGACACAGGCCTCCATTCCAAATGATACAGTCAACGAAATCAGAACTAGGCATCACCTCCATAGATGCGATTCTTCCAAGACCTCGTGGCGCAACGGTAGCGCGACTGACTCCAGATCAGAAGGTTGCGTGATCAAATCACGTCGTGGTCAGAATTTTGATGTGTGCAATCTCTGCCTTCTTTACACAGCGAAGTCAAAGAATCAGCACAAGTACCAATGTGGCTTTACAGTACAAATCTTGCAAGAAAACGACCAATCCAATGCTGCTTCAGATGACAGTTGTCTCTCACAAAAGCATGGCACACTGCAAATTCCTAAATCAGATGATGCTGTGGGATTGACAGGCTTAAATCAGTCTTCAAACAGGGAGTTTAAACCTGGAGTTTCAGATTAAAAATCCTAAAGCTTTCAGACTAAGCTATTTTGGCTATGGGATTGTATTGTCCACAGGTGAACATGTCATGGAAAGTGAGAGAAATCGCAATTATAGAAAGACTTGCTTCTGAAGGAAGGTAAACATTAAAACATCGCCAAAACAGGGACTTGAACCCTGGACCCTCAGATTAAAAGTCTGATGCTCTTCCGACTGAGCTATCCGGGGTCTGATTTTACTTGTTTTCATACACCTAACCTGCCGGGCAGATGCACGTCAGATCGTACATTTCCCCAGAGACACAGGCCTCCATTCCAAATGATACACTCAACGAAATCTGAACTAGGCATCACCTCCATAGATGCAATTCTTCCAAGACCTCGTGGCGCAAAGGTAGCGCGTCTGACTCCAGATCAGAAGGTTGCGTGTTCAAATCACGTCGTGGTCAGAATTTTGATGTGTGCAATCTCTGCCTTCTTTACACAGCGAAGTCAAAGAATCAGCACAAGTACCAATGTGGCTTTACAGTACAAATCTTGCAAGAAAACGACCAATCCAATGCTGCTTCAGATGACAGTTGTCTCTCACAAAAGCATGGCACACTGCAAATTCCTAAATCAGATGATGCTGTGGGATTGACAGGCTTAAATCAGTCTTCAAACAGGGAGTTTAACCTGGAGTTTCAGATTAAAAATCCTAAAGCTTTCAGACTAAGCTGTTTTGGCTAGGGGATTGTATTGTCCACAGGTGAACATGTCATGGAACGTGAGAGAAATCGCAATTATAGAAAGACTTGCTTCTGAAGGAAGGTGAACATTAAAAGATCGCCCAAACAGGGACTTGAACCTTGGACCCTCAGATTAAAAGTCTGATGCTCTACCGACTGAGCTATCCGGGCTCTGATTTTACTTGTTTTCATACACCTAACCTGCCGGGCAGATGCACGTCAGATCGTACATTTCCCCAGAGACACAGGCCTCCATTCCAAATGATACACTCAACGAAATCTGAACTAGGCATCACCTCCATAGATGCGATTCTTCCAAG